>NC_000075.6:112882143-113052143 GCF_000001635.26 Mus musculus | reverse complement strand
CATTGCAATGCACACAATAATAGTAGGAGACTTTAACTCCCCACTCTTATCAATGGGCAGATCCTGGAAACAGAAACTAAACAGAGACACAGTGAAACTAACAGAAGTTATTAAACAAATGGATTTAACATATATCTACAGAATATTTTAACCTAAAACAAAAGGATATACATTCTTCTCAGAACCTCATGGTACCTGCTGCAAAACTGACCATATAATTGGTCACAAAACAGGCCTCAGCAGATACAAAATTATTGAAATTATCCCATGCATCCTATCAGATCACCACAGACTAAGGCTGATCTTCAATAAGAACATAAATAATAGAAAGCCAACATTGATGTGGAATCTGAACAACACTCTACTCAATGATACCTTGGTCAAGGAAGAAATAAAGAAAGAAATTAAAGACATTTTAGAATTTAATGAAAATGAAGCCACAACATACCCAAACTTATAGGACACAAAAAAAGTAGTCCTTAGAGGAAAACGTATAGCTCTGAGTGCCACCAAAAAGAAACTAGGGAGAGCATACACTAGCAGCTTGACAGCACACCTAAAAGTTCTAGAACAAAAGGAAGCAAATTCACCCAAGAGTAGACAGAAGGAAATAATCAAACTCAGGGCTCAAATCAGCCAAGTGGAAACAAAAAGAACTATTCAAAGAATCAACCAAACCAGGAGCTGGATCTTTGAGAAAATCAACAAGATAGATAAACCTTAACCAGACTAACTAGAGGGCACAGAGACAGCATCCTAATTAACAAAATCAGAAATGAAAAGGGAGACATAACAACAGATCCTGAGGAAGTCAAATATATCATCAGATCCTACTACAAAAGGCTATACTCAACAAAACTGGAAAACCTGGATAAAATGGACAATTTCCTAGACAGATTCCAGGTACCAAATTTAAATCAAGATCAGATTAATGATCTAAACAGTCTCATATAACCTAAAGAAATAGAAGCAGTCATTAATAGCCTCCCAACCAAAAAAAGCCCAGGACCAGATGGGTTTACTACAGAGTTCTATCAGACATTCAAAGAAGACATAATTCCAATTTTCCTCAAACTATTTCACAAAATAGAAACAGAAGGTATTCTACCCAATTCATTCTATGAAGCCACAATTACTCTGATACCTAAACCACATAAAGACCTAACAAAGAAAGAGAACTTCAGACCAATTTCCCTTATGAATATTGATGCAAAAATACTCAATAAAATCCTTGCAAACTGAATCCAAGAACACATCAAAATGATCATCCATCATGATCAAGTAGGCTTCATTCCAGGGATGCAGGGATGGTTTGATATATGGAAATCCATCAACGTAATCCACTGTATAAACAAACTTAAAGACAAAAACCACATGTTCATCTCATTAGATGCTGAGAAAGAATGTGACAACATCCAATACCCATTCATGATAAAAGTCTTGGAGAAATCAGGAATTCAAGGCCCATACCTAAACATATTAAAAGCAATATACAGCAAACCAGTAGCCAACATCAAACTAAATGGAGAGAACCTTGAAGCAATCCCACTAAAATCAGGGACTAGACAAGGCTGCCCACTTTCTCCCTACCTATTCAATATAGTCCTTGAAGTCCTAGCCAGAGCAATTAGACAACAAAAGGAGATCAAGGGGATACAAATTGGAAAAGAAGAAGTCAAAATATCACTCTTTGCAGATGATATGATAGTATATAATAATGACCCTAAAAATTCCACCAGAGAACTCCTAAACCTGATAAACAGCTTCAGTTCAGCAGCTGGACATAAAATTAACAAAAAAAAAAAAATCAGTGTCCTTTCTCTACACAAAGGATAAACAGACTGAGAAAGAAATTAGTGAAACAACAGCCTTTACAATAGTCACAAATAATATAAAATACCTTGGTGTGACTCTAAATAAGGAAATGAAAGATTCATATGATAGGAACTTCATGTCTTTGAAGAAAGAAATTGAAGAAGATCTCAGAAGATGGAAAGATCTCCTATTGAGATCTAAAGAATTGGCAGGATTGATATTAGTAAAAATGGCTATCTTGCTGAAGGCAATTTATAGATTCAATGCAATCCCCATCAAAATCCCACTTCAATACTTCACTGAGATAAGAAAGGGCAATTTGCAAATTCATCTGGAATAACAAAAAAAAAAAAAAAAAGAAGAAGAAGAAACTAGGATAACAAAAACTATTCTCAACAATAAAATAACCTCTGGTGGAATCACCATGCCTGACCTAAAGCTGTACTACAGAGCAATTGTGATAAAAACTGCATGGTACTGGTACAATGACAGACAGGTAGATCAATGGAATAGAAATGAAGACCCAGAAATGAATCCACACACCTATGGTCACTTGATCTTTGACAAGGGAGCTAAAACCATCTAGTAGAAAAAAGACAGCTTTTCAACAAATGCTGCTGACACAACTGGTGGTTATCATGTAGAAGAATAGGAATTGATCCATTCTTATCTCCTTGTACAAAGCTCAAGTCTAAGTGGATCAAGGAACTCCACATAAATCCAGAGACACTGAAACTTATAGAGAAGAAAGTAGGGAAAAGCCTTGAAGATATGGGCACAGGGGAAAAATTCCTGAACAGAACAGCAATGGCTTGTGCTGTAAGATTGAGAATTCACAGGTGGGCATGGCTGTACATGCCTTTAATCCCAGCACTTGGGAGGCAGAGGCAGGCGGATTTCTGAGTTCGAGGCCAGCCTGGTCTACAAAGTGAGTTTCAGGACAGCTAGGGCTATACAGTGAAACCCTGTCTCTCAAAACCACAAAAAAGAAAAAAAAATCGAGAATCCACAAATGGACCTCATAAAATTGCAAAGTTTCTGTAAGGCAAAAGACACTGTCAGTAAAACAAAAAGGCCACCAACAGATTGGGAAAGGATCTTTACCAATCCTAAATCTGACAAGGGACTAATATCCAATATATACAAAGAACTCAAGAAGTTGGACTCAGGAAAATCAAATAACTCTACTAAAAATGGGTTACAGCACTAAGCAAAGAATTCTCAACTGAGGAATACAAAATGGCTGTGAAGCACCTGAAAAAATGTTCAACATCCTTAATCATCAGGGAAATGCAAATCAAAACAACCCTGAGATTCCACCTCACACCAGTCAGAATGGCTAAGATCATAAATTCAGGTGACAGCAGATGCTGGTGAGGATGTGGAGAAAGAGGAACACTCCTCCATTGCTGGTGGGATTGCAAGCTTGTACAACCACTCTGTAACTCAGTCTGTTGGTCCCTCAGAAAACTCGACATAGTACTACCGGAAGATCTAGCAGTACCTCTCCTCGGCATATAACCAGAAGATGTTCTGAGAGGTAACGAGAACACATGCCCCACTATGTTCATAGCAGCCTTGTTTATAATATCCAGAAGCTGTAAAGGACCCAGATGTCGAAGAATGGATACAGAAAATGTGGTACATTTACATAATGGAGTACTACTCAGCTATTAAAAACAATGAATTTATGAAATTCTTAGGTAAATAGATGTATCTGGAGGATATCATCCTGAGTGAGGTAACCCAATCACAAAAGAGCACACATGATATGCACTCACTGATAAGTGGATAGTAGTCCAGAAACTTAGAATACACTGGATACAATATGCAAAACACATGAAACTCAAGAAGAAGGAAACCCAACGTGTGGATACTTCATTTCTTCTTAGGATGGGGAACAAAATACCCATTGAAGGAGTTTCAGAGATAAAGTTTGGAGCAGAACGACCATCCAGAGAATGTCCCACTTGGGGATCTATCCCATAAACAACCAACAAACCCAGACACTAGGCAGATGCCAGCAAGAGCCTGCTGACAGGAGCCTGATATAGCTGACTCCTGTGAGGCTCTGCCAGTGCCTGGCAAATACAGAAGTGGATGCTCACAGTCATCCATTGGACAGAGCACAGGGTCCCCACTGAAGGAGCCAGAGAAAGTACCCAGGGAGCAGAAGGGGTCTGAAGCCCATAGGAGGAACATCAATATGAACTAACCAGTACCCCCAGAGCTCCTTGGAACTATACTGCTAATCAAAGAAAACACATGGTGGAATTTGAGGCTCTAGCTATATGTGTAGAAGAGGATGGCCTAGTGGGTCATCAACGGGAGGAGAGGCCCTTGGTCCTGTTACGACTCTATATGCCCCAGTACAGGGGAATACCAAGGCCAGGAATGGGAGTGAGTGGGTTGGGAAGCAGGGGGAGGGAGGGGGAATAGG
The DNA here is from genome assembly GCF_000001635.26 of Mus musculus. Lineage (NCBI taxonomy): Eukaryota > Metazoa > Chordata > Mammalia > Rodentia > Muridae > Mus > Mus musculus. The sequence continues at coordinate 113,047,888 of NC_000075.6, read as the reverse complement.
GGATTTTGGAGGGGAAACTAGAAAGGGGATAACATTTGAAATGTAAATAAAGAAAATATCTACAAAAAACCCTCAAACCTAAAAAAAATAAAATAAAATAATAAAACCCTTTTATGTTCTAATTTATTAATGGAACATATAGATAGACATCTCACATGGACCTTATAAAAACTGACCTGCTGAAAACCTTTATGTACTTCTAAATTTATTCATATTTTGAGTCTATTATGTTTATGACCACACTATGTTGAAACAGCAGTTTTGTTCTCCTTTTTTAACACACACACACACACACACACACACACACACACACACACACACACTAGAAAGCAGACATTGTTAGGAGAGGGGCTGGATGCTTATGAGAATAGGTTGCATCTTCAGAGGACTCAGGCACATCATCCCCATGGCAGCCCAATCACAGGCTCTCTTCTGCCCTCCACAGCCTCTGCATACATGTGGTACATATAGACACAGACACACAACACACACATAGACACACACACACACACCCATAAATTACAAATAAAATAAATATACATTTAAAAAGAAATAGTTAGAAAATATATTTCCACCACTTTTTTCTTGATCAGAAAGATTAGCTAGTGTGTGTGTGTTTGTGTGTGTGTGTGTACACACATACACACACTCATATATATGTGTGTGTATGTGTCATGCTGAGGGGTTTTCTGTTCCTACCTTCTTATTTGCTAATAACAGTTAATTGAAAGGAAGATCACTTTCTTGGTAAGAGTTTGTCTCTCTTCAGATTTCTTTTGATCTTGCTTTATAAACATATTAAAATTGTGGCTAAAAGTCTGAAGTGCATAGAAAATTTGTTTTCCCTGGCTAACCTCGAGCACTACATTAAAAAAAAATCCTTAATATTTTGAAACCACTGGAAGTTGTACCCAATATATCAGCAATTTTATTTCAACTCCCCTTTGGGTTTTTAAGGCCCTTGGCTTAACATCAAGTTCAAGTCCCTAGAGAGCAAGCATGCAGATAATGTTATACACAACAATGTGGTTCCTTCTTCTGGTATCTTGATTCCCTCAAACCTTAGACATCCTGCTGACTCTGCAGCATCTTGAGCAGAGTTTAAAATCAAGTAGAATTCCCTGGGGGTTTAGGACTTGAAGCAAATTCGACCACCATATTTAATGGAGAATTATAATGTGCCCAATCTCAGTGCCTCACAGAGATCACACAGTGAATCCTCGGGGACTAAGGCTTTCTCCTCTTCTCAAGAACACTGTAATCCACTGTGAGCAGAGAAGCAATAAGAAAATGTATTATGTGCAAAACTGCATTGCAAGCACTCATGGGGGGATGGAGCCAGCCTGCTGGGAATACCTATTGGGATATGCAGTTATTACAATTACATTTCTTTGTACGCTGGACAGTAATGGCTGCCTTGCTCAGTGGATGTCATGACTAGGCAACTAAACTCCCTGAGAACTAATCCCAAATCTTTCAGAAAGACATTATGTGTTCATAAACAAATTGGCCAAGCAGAGCTGAATGTTTTATGGATGGTAAGAAATCTATCAGAATGGTGAGATGGCCCAATTGGTAAATGGTCTTGCCACAATAAGCCTGGCGGCCTGAATTGGATCCTGTAAATCAACATAAAGAAGGAGGAAAAGAACTGATTCCACAAAAGTGTCCTCTGGCCTCCATTTGTGTGTTGTGGAGTATGCGCCTCCTCTTCGACATCATAACATCATATTCATATATGCACACACATGCACACACATGCACACACACCGTAGCATACTGACAATGATTGTATAAGTATCAAAAGTGAATAAGCATTTTTATATATGAGTTGAAATTGTATGTCTTGGGGAATATTGATTAGTGCAATATAGACTTGCAAATTCTAGCACTTAAAAGTTGGTAATGGACTGAAACACACACACAACTCAAAATAAAATATTTCCTGAATTCAACTAGAACAAAAATAAGAATAGTACCAGCTTTTAGATTTCTAGATGAGAAATGCCTTACTAAGTTTTTCCTTAACCACACTTATCTGTCCAACCCATTGAAAATAATAAACCTTTCACCCCCCACACCCTCCCCACTATTACCACTGTCACCACCACCACCACCATTACTACCACTTCTAGAAGTTTACAGAAAATAATAAAGACATGATATATGAGTCTGCTTAATGCTGGCCATTTTGTCACATCCCTTCAAATATTCTGAATTGTACCCAGAAAGAAGGAATAAAGGAGGAGAGGGATCCATAACAAAGAATAGAGCCAGTGGGAGAAGGAGAGGGGAAGGAGAATGGGTGATAAAATGACTAAAATTCATTTTATAAAAAATAAACCTGTCAAACAAAAAATAAAAATGACATACATTATGCTGAAAGTGAGTAGCTTGAGAAAATAGGAGTATTGCAATCATTGTTGTCTCTTAGTCATTATGTATTTTATTACAAATACTATCTTCATTTTGAACTATTTCAACAAAGTACAAATAAAGAAAAAAATTGAAACCAACCAACAACCAACTAATCAACAGCCACAACAACAACAACAACAACAACAGTGCCACAGCCTCTGCTGGTGATGACTGACTGTACTGATGTTAGGTCAGCTCAGCTCAGTCAACTGGGAGATAAGTGCTATTTGCCCGAGTTGCGGATCTTTCCCAGATGCCCATCAGCTGGCTGCATCAGCCCTGTCAGCCCTCCATATCTTCTCTCAATCTTCTTCATCACTCCATGTCCTACAAAAATGAGTTTCCCAGTACACAGAAGCCTTCTGTGGCCAGGCTCCACCCACTGCAGTTCTCAACTGTGCTGTTTCTCCCAGCTCTCTGGCACCATTAGATAACATTTCCTACAAAGCTCACCTCTCATCAACTCCAACATGCTGCCAAGGATATGGGTCACGTGACTTTCTTTGGGATACCTCATAAGCCACCTGCTGTTATTGTCATCCCTTCCATGGTGAGCTGACTACACAGCAGAGTAATATTTTTGATGGCTATGCATCGAACATAGTATATATCAGGGGCTTGGGCATAGTTGAGCCCTTTGGCAGTGGTACTAATTTCTTCCTTGGTGGTTTGATGTGGAAAGCAAGGTTTGGAACAGAGCTGTGACTCACTCAGGCAATATGCTCATGCAGTGCGTGTTAGTGGCTTCAGTGACGACAGCTCAATTTCAGAGTGCCTGATTTTACTTACTAGGCAATTTGAGGAGACAGCAAAGCCAAACTGTGTTTGTCTCAATCTGAGACCTCCATTTAAATTGATCATGATAGGTTCTATGTTAGGAAGTGTTCCTAAAGTTTTTCAGTGGCTTGCTTTCCCTCTACATTTCTCTATCATGTTTGCATATGTGTGGGATGGAGAGATCTGCCAGCTTCAGATCTACATTGCATCATCTGAGCTCCTCCCTGAGTCCTGCAAGCCTCCGATCCAAGGGGCCTGGTCTCAGATGCCCCTTGGACCAGAGGCTAAGATTCCCCTAGACCTTCCCTCTAGGTTTGCTTCAAAGGGTGATATAATGTTTGGTGGACATTTGCACCCTACAAGCAATCACATGGAAGGTGTCTAGCAAATGAGCAAATACTTCTAGAAAAAATAATTATGGGAATTTCGTTATGGGAATGATAAAATATAGTGTTCATGACCCTAATTAATTTAGCATCTCCATATCCAAGTAACAATAAATTATATCATAATGATGCTTTCTTGATGTATAAAGAAATAGAATACTACTCATATGTAGTGTACCAGAGCTGGACGTAAAACATCATTTCTATTGGTCTTACCACAGTTCCTGTCCTCTGGCTACTGGTCCTCCCTGTTCTCCACCCTGGTTTCTTAAGTAGTTGGTTCTTTTCCTTAGTCTTCCTGACTCTCAACCCATGATCTCTGTCCTGCTCCCCCTCTCTGTGGCAGATTCCTATTTGCTCATTCGAATTTGCTTATTAAACATTTTGTTGTATTAAAAAAAAGAAGAACAAAAGAAAAGAATATTCCAGGTTTCCTCTAGTTTGTATCACGTCTTAGTTTTCTAGGCTCACAGTTGTGCTAGTCTCCCCACTTTAGTAGTGGAATGGGGTTTTCCATTTTGCATTTTTGTCATTCATTTTCCTTTCTGTTTTTCCAGGTAACTGTAAACTTCCCATCTCCCGCCCCCATTTCTACCACGGAGCCACGGAGTTTCCACTGAGTTTCTATACAGACCTTCAGGTATCTTCTTCTCTAAGGAGTTCAGTCAGGAAACAAATGAGAGATGCCAAGGGCACATGAGACTGTGTTCCAACAAGCACAGGTGTTAACATTTTTACTGCCTTTTCCTTGAGTAAAGCATAGCTTAAAAAGAGGCAGAGGGCAATACAGAGGTAGACCGAAAATAGCTTATCTGGCACTGGGGAAATGGCTCAATGATAAAGCATTTGCAGGGTATGCAACTATCATGTTCATGTACTTACCTACATATTTCTATCTACATATCAGATGTTTATCTGTCTTTCTATCATCTACATATATATATACATACATATATGCACATATATATGTGTATGTATCTGTTATCTATGTATTAACATATGCTTTCTCTATGAGCTATCATCTATGTAACAATCATCTATTTACTATCTATTATCTATCTAACAACCAATCACTTATCTACTATCTATCATCTATCCAGGTACCTAACATTTATCATTTATTTTCATACCCATTTACCTTTTCATCACTTATGTTTTAATATGCACACATTTATCTTTATGTATGCATATCCTGTATATGAATGTATATATTTACATATTATCTGTTTATTGTATATCTTTATGTCATCTATGTATGAATATATGTATCTGCCTTCTATCTACATATTAATTAATTTGTATGTGTAATGTATCTGTATATGTCAATATAACATATGTAATATGTTATATGATTGACTCACCTATGTATTAATCTCTGTATGTAGTTACATTACTGCCACTCCTTCTTCTACCATCTATACATATAGCAGTTAGCCTCAGCCAGTTTGGAAGATTCTGAGTCACTGAAGGAATGGTGATGTGCAACACAGTTTGGTTTTCCCTGTGAAGAGTTTAAAATCAAATGGCGAACTAAATGGATTTTTTCTCTTTTACAATCATCACAACAGAACTTCCCTGTGGCTCAGAAATATTTAAAAAGAACAATAGAAAAGAATTGAAATCCCAAGGGTTTGCACAGCGAGCACCATGCAGTTAAGAGCTGCTTCTATGTCATTGTGCAGATCCCCCATGGCCCAGAAAGGAAACTTCTTAATTAGATTTCAATGGCCCTTGTTTGCCAAGGTGTGGTGTTATAGGATAGCTAGTGACTGGCGGGCTAAGCATTTGTTTGAGCTTCTTGCCTTCTCTCTGTGGTATTCTCCTGAGATCCCACTCTATCTTGTGACTTCATGGTTTCTTCTGACAACAGGTTAAGTCACTCTGCCCTGTCACATGTGGACTGTGATGGATGTCCAGGGACGCAGGTAAATTAGTTCAACAGGTGGCAAGGCACCCAGGGGAGGAGAAGTCTGCTCCATGCGGGTATGCTAATACATCCTCAAAGCATCATTATCATTCTGCAGTTCAAAAATAATTGAATTTGCATATCCCCGATGTTTAAGAATTGATTTGCTAAATGAGAAAATGTGGGGTCTAATGACCATGTGCCTATGCTCCAGTACACATTATTTCAGGATCTGGGGAATCTGCAGAGACAGAATTGTACAGTCCCTTCTGCATAGATGGACTTTTTCCTGTTATCTCAGGAAAGCTCTGGGCACTGCTTCCCCCCTCCTAATCAAACGGAATCATTCTCTGTTCTAAACATAGGATCAGAAGTGCCTTGGAGGCTGCTGGGAGAGTAAATAATTAGCTACCTGGATGCCTAGAGAGAAAGTGTGGAGGGTTTTAGAGACTCGGAACAAATGGACTGAGACATTATGCAAAATTAGTTTTGCTTAGGCTTTAATTTATCTAATTTAATATAATTACGAGGAAAGCAAACTGTGGGCAGTTAGGAGCAAGAAATCAGGAGCCTGCGCAAAGGAGGTTGGTACGGTAATTCTATGACAGACTTTAATGACAATCAGGTGAAGCTGAACTTGGCGTTGCCTCTTTTTACTTTAAAAATAATGTTATTAGCGTATATTAATTATGCATAATAATGAGTTTCATTATGACATTTTCATACATGTATATATTTTGATCATGTTCTCCCTCCTGCTATGCTCTTGTACCCCTCCCTCAGCTTCGGGAAGAAAATCCCCAGACTGGAACTCTGAGACAAGAAGCCATGGTGTAGATTAAGATGGAGGAGCAGATGTTGGAGACACACATCCCAGTTCCTCTCCAGTTTCGGTGCAGATGACTCAGTGGCGACATGAGGCACTCCGTGGGCTGCATAGGTCTGATGACATCACACTGATCTGAAAATCCAAGTTGTAGGTCTCCATGTTCTGAGAGATGAATGTGGAAGAGGATTGAAGATGGTAAAGACTGAAGGAAATGATCTGAAGTCAACGGGACAGTGGGTCCAGTAATCTGAGCGTTCAGTTGGAGGCTGGAGAATGGCATCAGAGGGAGCTCGGTCATTTTTTTGTCCCGGTTGTTCTCTACCCCAATGAGACCAGGCATCTGTCATTTCTCTGATCCACAGAACAATGTGCCACAAAGGTTGTCACCATGATAGCTCTGGCGTCTGGCTGAAGTGCTGACATTCAGCATGCATTTTCTGAACTGCGCTACTTTCCAATGAATTCAGGCTGCCAGTTGGAAGGGGACGACCAGTGGAAGAAGCCAGGCAGATTGGGGAAGGTGTGAAGGCTAGATCTCCCAACTAAGCATGCAGGCTTCCAGAACTCAGGGAAGAAAGTGAGATTTGGCATATCAGAACAAATGGAATTTGTGGGAGAACTCTCAGAGTGATGAGCTCTCTGTCTGGAAACATTACAGTGGACCCCGCTTAAAATATCCCCACAAAGCAGCTCTATCTATGGTATTTGCTGAATATAAAGTCAGATGGGAAATGTAAGCCATTACTAAAGCTGTCCTTGGCCCCACATCCACCATAAGATGTCCTCCTCATCCCTATCATCTCCAGAAAGGAGATAGATAATTTTGACTGTCTTATTACCATGGCACTGGCCACTCAGTCTATGTTTTCTCCCATTAGCTTGTCTCAGTTTGGCTTCCTCTGTGGCAGCTTCACGGAGGCAGGGACTGGTGAGATGTCTCAGTGGGTAAAATTGTCTGCCATCAAGCCTGAGGACCTGAGTTCAATCCCCAGCACCCACTTGTTGGAAGGAGAAAACCCACTCCCAAGAGTGGTTCTCTGACCCTCTAGTACATGCTAAGTCATGTGTGTTCCCATGACATAACATGTATGGGCACACACACACACACACACACACACACACACACACACACACACACAGGGGAAAAGGAGAAAACTGTCTGAAACTCACTGTAAATTGTTACCAGTGTTCTAAAAAACCTAGTAGTTCTTGAGCATCAACCTCTTAGGAACTGAAGTTGTATTCATAGAACCAACCAAAACTTTTGTTATAATACTTTTATTTCCTTGCTACACATTGCAATTTCTCCCCATGGGAGTACTTCTGTTTGCCTGCCAAGCTGAAGGTCTCAGGCTTCTTGGAGCAAACATTCTCCAGGTGATTGCATCCATCCCTTGCAGGGGAACACTTTTGTCAGCAAATTCACACATGCACCTCAGGGAGGACAGACTACGTCAGCTGTGGATGGAGCTCTGTTCTAAGTGTCTCTGCCACCTCTCCCTTTGACTCTCACAAAGACGTTTCACCCTCCATCCTCCCAACCTTGTTCATTTACTCTCAAAATCTTTTTTCACCATCTTTACAATTTTCTTGATATCAGTGAATGCTCACTGTGCTGAAATTACAAGCCATCCGTGACACCCCTTCCCTACCAGTCCATCTCTGTCCACCACTGGATCTACTGTCCGCATCATTCACACAGAACATCTGACCAAGTGACTGCTCTTCTTTAGTCCACTGTTCAAAGCTTGTAGGATTAATCTTTATAAAACATAACACATTGAACGCGATCACGGTACTGAAAGCCTCCTCGTAGGTCTCTTTAGTATTAAACTCTTACCTCGCTCTTCGACTTGCTTGTCTTTTCCTTTTCTACTCAATCTCATTGTAAACTCTGTAAACTTCTGTAGTGCCATTCCCTTCCTTATCAACTGGTTTGTGATCAATATTCCCCACTGTCATTCATGGGAAACCTTTTTATTTTTATCTACAATATTCTTCCTTCTGTTTCTCATTGAGATGTCAACTTGAATTCCCTATAGCCTGGCAAGAGATGACAAGGTCATAAGCATTTGTGTCTCTGCTCGGTCCTGTGTATCTAAGTAGATTACATGATAAATTCTCATTAGAACATTGGAAGCATGCATGAAATCATCTATAGGTGACTTGGGATCCTTCCCTGCCACACCCAGATGTGTCTTCCTTTACCTCAGCATGTGAGCTGGTAACCATGGACTCTTATTTTCTCAGACATTCAATTTGAAAGGCTCTCTGACAGTTTCTAATAAGCTACACTTTGGTATTTTTCTCTGTGTGACTGAATGCAAAGAACATGCTAGAGTGAAGCTTCAATAGGAGAACTTCTATATCTCAGGGTCAAACCTTGATACAGACCCATGGAAAAGAACTGCGGGGTAGTGTTGTCTGGTAGCTATGAAGAAGGAGGAAATCATGCAACTTGTGTGGGTTCTGCTCTGTGGCCCTGCTTGAAATGATGAAGATATAACTTCTCAAATGCTTCTTGCTCATGACATGAATTAGTACAAAATTTCAATGGATTTTTCTGAGATAGGAGTGTTTACATGTTAACTTATTATAGCCTGTTCTGTTTTGAATAGCATAATATCTCACATAAATGCTTCTTTATCCAGCCTTCCCATTTATTCTCATTGAGCCTATCACACTATTATCAATTTGAAACCTTTACATGTTTTCCGCCAGACATTGACTTATTTTATTTGCTTGCTTTCATGAATCGCAAGTCAAACTCCATCCTGACAGGTTCCTTGCCTCTTGAATAGCAGACAGTGCCTGCGTGTAGACCATGCTCAATAGCCGTCTGTGGAATGAATGGACAGCTACAGCAGAGAAACTGTACTTACAAACACAGCATGCTTTCAGTGAACGATGGCTGACTGGAGAAGCTCCTTCTTATGTTACCCGGAGTTGCTCACTCTGTTGAGCAACATTGCCTGCATGCGGAGGGGTGCACCTTACTTGGGAACGAGAATCAGAACTCACACCTCTTCCTTTGTATCTAGAATCTAGATTCATTTTAGTATTAGTCACCAAACCACAAATCTCACCATAGCTATGTTGGGGATAATTTGTGATTCTTTTATGTGTCATCTAGCATACAAGGTATTAGATGTCATTGCGGCATCAGTGCCTTTTACTGTATTCTCCTCACAAAGCCCCACTAGCTCCTCTAATCCCTGTCTGCCACCTGTTTGTTACTTGCTCTCCAGTTTCCTTTCACTGTAATGTGGCCTATTGTCTCCCCTCCACTATCATTTTGTGCATTTTGGGGGCCTCTTTTCTATGTTTTTTAGGCTTTATCCACATTTATAACATGGAATCACCTTGCCGGGCGGGTTATGTTTGGATTACATCTGAAATTTCGCATTGATCCAGAGGTTGATTGGGAAGTTTTACTTACTTAGCTGATTGAGGGAACTGGTCACGTTTGCTCCATTTTAAGCCTTGTCGTTTGTCTCTAGGTTCAGTCCTGTAATTATTTAAGTCAAGAAACTCTGGGTTTTTTTGTTAGTCATTCTTCAGTCTTCGTTTCTGTTATGATGAAAAAAATACCCTGACAAAAAGCAACCCAGGATAGAAAGGGTATCTCTTAGCTTACAGTTCCCAGCCTCTGATCAACATAGCAGGGTCATTGACGCAGCAAGAACTTAAAATGTTCTGATGCATAACATCCAAAGTCAAGAGGAGAACAAAATGAATGCATAGATAATTGCTTGCTTGATTACACATAGTTCAGTTTTCACATTCTTACACAGTTCAGGACTTCTTGTCTAGGGAATGTTGCTACCCATAGTAGGCGGGGTCTTTCTACATCAATTAACTTAAGATGACCTCCCACAGACATGCTCAGTGACCAACGTAGTGTAGGTAACTCTCATCGAGACTCTCTTCTCAGGCGGTACTAGGTTGCATTAAGTTGACATTTAAAGTCGTCATAATCATTGTTTGACAGCATGCTCTATTAATTAGCTGTCTTTATCTCTGATGTTGGGCAGTACTTTTTACAAATGACCACAGCTCTCTTTCCCTGCCAGCATCTGTGACCTAGGTGATATGGCTGTGTAGCCTCCCCAAAGAGGTGAAACTTATTTCTGCTCTTCTGAGCAGATCATATGACTTGTTTTGAGTAGTGGAAAGTGGCAAAACAAAGTTGTGAGAATTGTGAGTCTGGGATTCAAGATGCCTTGTAAGTTTGTGATTCCTTTCTAGTTTTGGTGTGACCAAGTATGGTATAGCCTGTTAGGACACCCAGGGTATCCTACTGTTGGGGCATCTAGTAATCAACCAATCTGACAGTGGTTTGTAGATGTAGAATTGAATGCAACCAAGACCATAGAGTTACCCTAATGAACTCACCCTATGCAGTTTACCTGTAGCTGTAATAAAGGGCTGTGCATTAAAGACAATGCTTTGTAGTGGTTTAGTTAATTATCTTTATTAATCAGAAGTGAACCAGTTCACCAAATGGCTGTGTAGTGACATGTGGCTTTCTTGACTCCTTTAGGCTCATCTTTCACCCTTCCCTCCCTCCCTCCCTCCCTCCCTCCCTCCCTCCCTCCCTCCCTCCCTCCCTCCCTCCCTCCCTCTCTCATCAATAACACAGGGTTTCCTCTGCTCCTCACATTTCACCATTTTCTAAACTTTAAAACTCCATTAGAGAATAAGTTGAATCCACTTCTGTTTTGATTTGTCAGCTATGTCAAACAGTAGGATTAGAGGAATCCGCTGGAGGCAGAGAGACTGTGGAGGAAGGAAGTTGTCTTAATTGCCACAGATTGTATTTGCTTGTGATTTGTGTGATTCCTGTCTACTCACCCTAAGCTATGTGCTTCTTAAGAGAAAGAGACAGATGGTAGATGGTTGATGATGGATAGATAGGTAGGTATGGCATACAGAAACATGACTCCAAGTCTTGTATCTTCTGCTTTGCAATCACACGTTATATAATCAGTGGCACTTTGATTCTATTATAATAAGATACATTTTTACTTTGCTGGGAATTGAACCTAGGGCCTCACACTTGCTAGGACAAATCCTCTATCACTAAGCTATACTTCCAGCCCAAATTTAACTTTGGTCCCCAGGCAAATGACAGAAGACGGTGATGTGGTAAAACCCTTGCAAGGCATTTCTGTTTTTCCTTTATTTCTCTAAAACTGGAGAGCAATATCAATGAAGACTGATGATGGCATTTTTGTGTAATAATACCCACCCTATTAAATCATATCTGATTTGAGTAATCAAATTAACCATAAATATAAATCTCCCATGAAGCCACTGAAACTATGAGATTACCTGACATGGTGTAACTTGCTTATTTTAAATTTTAATTTCATTTCATGTGTATTGGTGTTTCGTCTGCATGTACATCTGTATACCACACATACCTGCAGAGGTCCAAAGAGAATACAGGATCCCCTATAACTGAAGTTACAAATTATTGTTTGCTGCCATGTGAGTGTTAGGAATTGAATCTGGATCCTCTGGAAGAATATTCAGTGTTTTTAACCACTGAGCCATCTATCTGTATGCATACTTTAGTTAATTAATAACTCACTTATTAAATACGTATTTTCCTGGTACCTCTTGTACCATACTAAGTACTGAGAGAACAATAAACAAAAATACAATGTGGTTCCATGTATAAATTCTTTTTTAAAATTATAAGGATCTGGGCATAATCCCATCAACAAGAGGGAGAGACAGGTGTATCTGTGTGATTTCAAGGCCACCCTAATCGTCATACTGAGTTCCAGGCCAGCCAGGATAACAAAGTGATACCCTGTCTCAAAGGAAAAAAATGTATGGAGCCCATTACTGTATGTCAGGGATCCAATACACTAGAATCAAATGAATGATTAAGACATTTGTTTGGCATTGAAAGACAGATCTGTGAAGGTCAGGTCATATTAGACATATTATTTCCAGGTACCATTTCTTCTTGAACACTGATTGACAGACTTTCTAGAAGATCTCACCATTTCCTTTGGAGCCACGTCTTGGATTTGCAAGGCATTATTGCTCAGTTGGCACAGCCTTTTCAATAGTTTCCTTAACCAATTCTGTGAGGAAACAATGTTTCTGAAAGATGGACTCTACAGACAAATAATCCAGTGGACAGCTGCAGACTTTTAAAACTCCTTTCACTACCTTTTTAAAAGTTAAATGCATCATTTTGCACAGTATATTTAAGTTATAGGATTTTTCCAATGATGCTTACACATTTATGGCTAGCAAATAAGCAAATTTGAGCACAGGAGGGCTCATCTAGAACGTGGACAAGTTACCTATTCTTCCATGACTAAAGAGATCCAATGTAATGTACCATGCCACCAGGAGGCGGCCTGATCTTAGTATAGTGCTGTGTATGGAACTCAGGTTTGATCAGAGCATCCTATAATAGCAGCCAGATAACCATTAGAAAGAAAAACCTTGTTATATTTGTGTTTCAACCTACACATACTCAAAATCTCTGCCACTGTGACCGTTGTCTTATAACCTCACTAAGGGTTATGGGAAGGGGCTCATGGGAAGACTCCCTCCTATAAATTAAAATCATCCTCTGCATCCATTCCTGTAGGTCATTTACAAGTGACATATTTAGGTCCATTGTCCCAAGTCTCCTCTTCAGCAGTTTTGTGACCTCGCTTCTTTCCAGGGACAAGGCATGTAGTCCTAGTTACATAGATACTGTTACCTCTATAATGCAATCTTCCCTCCCAACAACTTGGAGAATGAATTGTAGTCCTGAGACTTCTCCCAGGCAGATACTCCCCTTCTCTAAACTCCTTCATATCCAGTCTGCCTTGATCATGGCTACAAATCTGCAGCTGACCACTTTACCTATGAGCATATCATATACAACTTCCATGATTTAATATTTTTTCTACCTAAGAAGTTATTGAACAGACTTCACAACCTCAGCATTGTTTGTATGCCATGCTGGACAATCTTTTGTTGAGGAAACCTTTGTGCTTTTAGGCTGTTTGGCTCTATCCCACATCTTTATCACCTGGATGGCTATGGTACATCTTTCTCCATCTGTGATAAACCAATACGTTTCCAAATATGTTTCCATGGGGTTTCAAAAGCTTGCAGAGATCACACCCAGTTGATTACTGCAGGATTATAGGTAGTTTGACAATACACAATGATTTAGTTAAGATGGCCCTATTTTAGCCCTTTTATCCTGGCCTACTTTTTAAGCTACAACATATTTACCTGTGTGATAAATTATACTTGCTTTACTCATAAGGGACGCTCCATGAGATCAAAAGTACAGGTTGATAGCAGGATGGTCGGGTGCCAAGAGAAAGCAACTGTGCGTGAGCCATCTGTTCATGCAAGTTTCAGGGGAGTCAGGAATTGCATGGGCCCAGATCCCCCATGCTTCTTCCGTCTGAAAGAGGCGTGCTGCTGTGTGCACCTGATTTCATGGATAATATGATACCTGTGGTGTCTGGATTTGTTTATATTGTCACACAACAACAATAAACAGGGCATAAGATGGTGAGGCAAGAAAGCATAGGGGCAGCTCAGCTACCCAGGGCACATTCTCTTCAAATTCTTTTTCTTCTGTCTCTTCCTAGTAGGACAATACTTAGCACTTCCCCTGCTGTGGGTCGTCTGTAGTCACACACATCTTGGGGAAAGGAGGGGTTAAAAAGGCCATCTTAAATTGGTATTGGTCCCAGTGAAGGTCAATCTTTTATTACTATTGTTCATATGTATGTACGCCTATGAATGTACACACACACACACACACACACACACACACACACACACACACACACACAATGTGCTGAATACATTTTTGTTGCTTGTATGCCTACAGTTTCAGGGCTGACTCCTCTCCCTTGGACAAACAATCCCTGGGAGACTTCTTCCAGCAATCATTAGTTGCTTATAGTCTTTTTTAGAAGTTCGAAACCTGTAAAATTTTCCTCTTCCCACCTCAACCTACCCAATGATGTTTCCGTGGTTCTGGTTTTGTTTGTGCAGCCATTTCTAGGACAGAGTGTTTCACAGCAGACTTCCTGGTACTCTGGCTTTTAACCATCCTTCCACTCCCTTTTCCAAGATATTCTCTGAGTCACAGATGCAGGAGGTATGATGTAGATGCATCTTATTGTGTCTGGACACCCCATGATTCATTGGTCTCTGCATTGTGCCCAGTTGTAGTTTTTTTGTGAAGCTCTACTTACTGTAAAGAGAGGTAATGTGACAAATTTTATACAGATTTCATGGTATTTGAAAAATAAATTCTATCTTCAATATAGAGTTAGGAGTTATCAGTGCTTAAATTTGATTTGCTAGTGGAAGAATTTAGACACTGCATCATTTTTAATGCACGGTTGATCTGCTAGAGCTTAAGTGAAATTCTTCCATTAATACTAAATGTCTTAGTTAGGGTTTTACTGCTGTGAATAGACACCATGACCAGGCAACTTTAAGAAAGGGCAACATTTAATTGGGGCTGGCTTACTGGTTCTGAGCTTCAGTCCATTGTCATCATGGCAAGAACATGGCAACATCCAGGCAGGCATGGTGCTGGAGGAGCTGAGAGTTCTGCATCCTGTTCTAAAGGCAGACAGGAGAAGATTGTCTTCCAGGCAGCTAGGAGGAGGGTCTCAAAGCTCATACACACAGCGACATACTTCCCCCAACAAGGCCCCACCTCCTAATAGTGCCACTCCCTGGGTCAAACCACTACATTCCACTCCCTGACCCCCATAGGCTGTTTCAAACACATGAGTCTATGGGGGTCATACCTAGCCATAGTATAATGTAAAATACATTTAGTCTTACTTCAAAAGTCACATAGTCTATAAAAGTCACAATTATGTTAAAAGTCAAAAGTTCAAAGTCTCTTCTGAGATTCATGCCATCTCTTAACTGTAATTCCCCAAGAAATTAAAATATAAAAGCAATCACACACCTCCAACATCATGCAGGATATACATTACCATTTTTGAGAAAATATTGGACCAAAGCAAGACAGAAAACCAGCTGAGCAAACTCTAAATTCAGCTTCTCCATGTCTGATGTCAAAGCACTCTTCAGATCTCCAACTTCTTTCATCTTTGTTGACTGGAACACAACTCTTTCTCCAGGTCTGGTCCCAATCACCATTAGCAGCTCTTCTCAGCATATATCCCACAGCTCTGGCATTTCTAACATCTTGGGAACTCCAAGGCAACTTCAATTTTACAAGCTCTTGTTCCAGTGTCTGGGATCCACACATGAACTTCTGGGCTTCTCAAAAGGGCTTGGGCCACTTCTCCAGCTCTGCCCTCTGTAGCACTCTAGATTCTTCTTGACTCCTTCATTGCTGCTTCTGTTCTTGGTGATTACCCCATGGTACTGGCATCTCCAATACACTGGGGTCTTCCAGTGCAATTAGGCTTCACCAATAGCCACTCATAGGCTCTCTTCATGGTATAGAGCCTTTGTTTCCTTGCTCCTGAGGACTCCTTCAGTACTGGTCCATCAACTGCAACTTAGGCTGCACTTTCACCAATGGCCTTCCATGGCATCTCATCTGCTCTCTATGACCCCTTTATACCTTCAAAACCAGTACAACCTGTGTGATTCTTACACATTGCCATGTTCAGCTGCTGCGGTACGAGGTACAACCTTGGCTATCTCTGGAACAGCTTCCTTGTGCTCTCAGAAAACACTTCCCAAGTTTTCCCTCAGTGATTCTGGTCTCTTCTTAACCACCACTTATTTCTTAGCTCCAGCTAACCAGCATCAATTTTTCCAGTTGTTCCTACTATTTTTCACTCTAAAGACAGATCCACATGGCCAAAGCTGCCAAGTTCTGCTGCTTGTAGGAAATGGAACATGGCCCCCTTGTTATATTACATTTTCATTTGCTTTCTGTTTACCATCTCCTCCACTGCCTAAGCTTGACTGCCCTGGATCTTGCTCTATAGCTTGAACTCAGAGATCTGCATGCCTCTCTCTTCTCCTGGGATTAAAGGTGTGTATCACCACACCTGGACTTATGCTTTTCTTCACCTAGAACTTATTCTGTCTCAGGCTGGCCTTGAACTTAGAGATCTGCTTGCCTTTGTATCCTGGAATTAAAGACATGTGCCACAAGGCCTGGGCCAAACTTTTCAAGGCCACTGACCCTCAAGCTCTGGATCACATGCTTGTGTTTTCCAGCCTCAAGATCTGGATCACAAGTGTGCCCTCCATTTCTGGATTGTAGTTCATTCCAGATTAAAAGTCCAAATGAAAACCATAACCAGTTCACCTGCAAACATGTAAGTAATAAGCTTAGTTGGGTGAGGTTATCACTCTCTCAATCCTCTAATCTCCTTGAACATCGGATTCAGCTACACTCTATTTCTTGGTGCCTCTTTGTTCTTTGAACCATGCATTTTGTACTTTTTCTTTCCAAGCTTGCTACAAGTGATTAAACTGCTCTTTATGAGACTAAACAAGAGAACAAAGTCTCTGCTTGTTTTTTTTTTTTTTGAGACTTCCTTTGTCAAGGCAATTAATATAAATTTCTTTACCTTAGCCTCAGGTAGACTCTTCAGACAAGGGCAAGAATCAGCTACATTTTTCACCAAAATATCACAAAACAGTCTCTTGGCCACATACAGAAATTATTCTCCACTGAAACCTCTTGGACTAGACCTGCACAGTTCAAATCATCCCCAGCACCAATGTCTTCCATATTCCTCCTACTAGTATAGCCCATCAAGCCCCAATTAAAGCATTCCACCACTTTCCAATGTCCCAAAATCCACATTCCTTCAAATAAAAGAATGGACAGGACTATCATAGCATTATCCCAGTCCCTGATACCAACTTCTGCCTTAGTTAGGATTTTACTGCTATGAAGAGACACCATGATCAAGACAACTCTTAGAAAAGACAACATTTAATTGGGGATGACTTATAGATTCAGAGGTTCAGCCCGTTATCATCATGGCATGAAGCATGGCATTGGTCAGGCAAGCATGGGGCAGGAGGAGCTGAGAGTTCTACATCTTGTTCCAAAGACAAACAGGAGACGACTCAGCTAGGAGGAAGCTCTCAAAGACCATCCCTACAGTGACGCATTTCCTCCAATACACTTCTTAATTATGCCATTCCCTAGGCCAAGCATATTCAAACCACCACACTAAATAAATAAGCAAATGAACAAACACTATGTTTGCTGTCTCATGCATATGCATGGTGGATTGTACACGCACTTTAAATTGTAGGATGTATGGCCCAGATGGTACAAAGATATGTAGTTGGCTATTTACCAATCAGGTTAAGAACCCATTTCATTCTACCCCTAGGGAACATTGTTTCCTCTGCCTAGATTCTAAAAGGACCTAGAATCGAACTCAGGTCTCCAGGCTTGGCAGCAGGTGGCTCTACCCACTGAGCCATCTCACTGGCTCTATTACAGAACCAGCAAGAAGGTCCACGAAGCAGCACTGGAAAGGAAGAAATGAGGATGAGGCACTACCACAATTTCCACACAGGGAAACTCTGCTTAGCTCCTGGGCAGATGTCCCCACTGACAGAAGCACTGCAGGACTCTGTTTGCAGACTGCATGCACTGCTGAGTTCTGTCAATTTGACTTTCAAGTGCATATGGCAGCTTAGGTGATTAATCTCTAGCTGGGCTTGTGATCTTACAGCACCAGAGATTCATAGTCACAGGTAAGAGCAGTGCACAGATGAGATCTAGGTGACATATCTGCCCTTCCCGTGTTGACAGCAGGGATGGGATGAGGTTTGTATTTTCTTGACTGTATAACATCAGTAGGAGGGGCCTCCTTAAATCCATCCTGAGATCCTGGCTGGGAAGCAAAATGACACAGCAAGCCAATACTAGGTCTCCTGTTTTCCTTCCACCGAGGAGAGTCCAACCCAATTTCTGCTAAGGTCAGATGGAAATAGGAAGAGTAATTAATGAAGCTTGGTGTCCATTTGTCCCCTCCTCTGTGCTGTAGCATCTCCACTCCTCAAAACTCCAGAAAAGGCTACAATCTGAGATGGAGAGGATGAATAGTTTTCCCATGCTATTTCCTGACAGTTACATATTTACCGCCCAGAAAAATCTGATATTGCTGACTCCAAGCTTACACCTGGAGAGGAAATAGCTTCAGTTCTACTTATCTAGTCTCCAAAGGAAGTGACTGTCAAAAGCAGGTCTGAGATCAATGGTGTGAACTGCCTGCATGGGGTTTCAACAGCTTATTGGCCATAAATCAACTCACTCTCTGCAGAATGCAGACTGTTTCTTCTGGAGGTTAGCCCCGAAGGCAAGCTGTGCTGGCCTTGTTTAGCTCCTAGTATACTCACCATTGAGGCATCTAAAAAGACAGAATGAGCCTTAGTGAACCCAAGGGCAGATTGGCTTTAAACATGTCTTATTTTATAATCGAATCAGAGTCGAAACAGTGGTTAAAGTAAACCCTTGGCTGTTGACATGAAGATCAGTACAGCAAATTCACCCCAAATATATTTCTCTTGTTCCCAAGAATTCATCCACAATTAGAATTGTCATCTGACCATCTCTGGTTATATTCTGTATTTTTTTCTTTAAAAAGTTTTGGAAGAAAACAGGCCACTTCTTTTTAGGTGAGACTAAGGCAAGTGCCTTTTGGGAGTTTATAGTTGAAATCAAGCCAGAGTAGCTTGTGTTGGAGTTTTTATAACATGGAAAAGCCAGGTCCTCTGAACTTCTGCATCCCAAGACCCTTGTGCTTCTCACTTGAAATTAGTTTTCATTCATGTACGTGCTATGCCGGTGACACTCTGTTCTAATGTCTTGGTGATGATCACCAACCTGAATGGATCCAGAATCAACTAAGAGACATGCTGCACATGGGTCTGCAAGGTTTTCCCTGGAAGGATTCAGAAAGAGGTAGAACCTACTTTTGGTTTCTACGTAGAAAAGATCCAGTGGAAAAGCAAGGCTGTTTTTGCCTGCTCGCCTTTGCTCCTTGCCACCGAGGGTGGATGCATCTATGGTGCCACTTCTACACTGCCACTGTCTTTCACATTTTAGGCAATGACCTTCTCTTATTGTGACCACTGAGATAGTACATTAAGGTGCCCTCACCCTAACAGGATACAAAATGTATGACACCAATTGAAGTTACTCTTGGGTCAATTCAAGATTTTAAATGGAGCTTTAAAATTACTGAGAATTGTTGTCAGCTCTTGGATTTGTGGCAACACTGAGTGAGGCCATGGTTCCTGCTGCCTTGCCCATACTTTTGTATTTCCTGTGTTTCTTTGTAAGATGGAGTCTTCTCATATTTCCTGTGTTCCTTGAGTTCTTTGTTGTCCACTTTTTCTTCTCGGTTTTAACTGAAAATAATATCAAGGGCTATTCTTCTCCTTTGAGAAAATGTAGGACTAATTAAATTAAGTCTGTTGCTTACTGTTAATCAGCTGGTGGTGTTGGGACCTGGATTCAAGCTCACAACCCCCTCATTGCCCTTACTGTTAAAGTCTTTTGAGAACTTCAGACAGCATTACTGCATTTGCATCATTTCCACCCTCTCCATCTAGCTTCTCCCATGACCCAATCAATACTCTGTCTCAAACTCATGACCTCTTCTTATTCTGTTACACACACGCACACACACACACACACACACACACACACACACACACAGAGATAGAAAGAGAGACAGAGAGAGAGACAGAGAGACAGAGACAGAGACAGAGAAAGAGACAGACAGACAGACACAGACAGACACACCACACACACAGACACACAGTAACACAGAGATACACAGCACATACACACACACACAGACATACATATACACAGATATCACACACAGACATAGACATACACACACACCACACACACATAGACACACACATAGAGACACACAGACACAAACAGACAGACAGACACACACCACACACATAGACACAGACACATACCACATACACAGACACACAGACACAAAACACAGATAGATAGACAGACAGACAGACAGACACACACTATGCATACATAGACACACAAATACACACACAGACACCAAGACAGACACACCACACACAGACACACAGATACACACCACATACAGAGACATACATATACACAGATATACATACACAGATACCAACAGACAGACACAGACAGATGCACACATACATGTACAGACATACACACACACACAGACACAGACAGACACACAGACACAGACAGACACAGACACAGACACACAGAGAGACACAGACATAAGACAGACAGACAGATAGACACACACACAGTTGAGTCCATTTAGTGTTACTCATGTGTGCATGGGTTTAGGAAGAAATAGTTGGGATTGGATCACCAGCCTAGCAGGCAGCCTGTCCCTGGAGAAGGCACATCCTTTCTCAGCAGCCACCCATTGCCTGTAGTTCTTCCTCTAGGGCTGGGAAATCACGAGATTTCACCTATGTGCATTGGCATGTCACCTGGGCGCTGTCCTTGTCCAAGTTCTGTTTAGATGGCTGTACTTTGAGACCTCATGGATGCAGCTTTCTTGTCACGTGCAGACAGCACAGGCTCATAGCAGATGTCCTGCTCCTCTGGCTCCTATAGTCTTTCCGCCCCTTTATGAGAATAAATGCATTCTCTAAGTATCTCTGCTCCAAATTGAGAACTGGTTCCATTTTAACTGCTGCCGAGGAAACCCTCATTGCTCTCATTTCCTCTATTTTGGACTTGGGAAGGCTTTGTCAATATTTTGGTAATGTTCATTTTTGTTCTTTGCCACCTAATAGGGGAAGTTGACAATGGTGACCGTGAACTAAGACCCAGTTTTCTTTCCTGATATATGTGTCCCTTCATCTCCCCCCTACTGCTTTCTTTAACATATTTTGCTTCTCCCCATGTCTTTACCCAGGGTGTAAACACCAGAATAGAATGCACCATAAGGACGTTTTAAATGAAGACTTAGCAGCTGCTGGGGTTTTAGATGCAGTCATGGCTGAAGGTTCATTGAAACATCAAACATTTCTACTATTTTCTTCTTCTGAAGGGCTTACTTCCCCCCACCCTTTAAAATTAAAAATATTGTTTTAATTTGACCATGTTTTTCTCCTTTCCCAACTTCCTATCTCTCTACCCACTCGAGTTTATGTACTTAATCCCTCTGTCTTAAATACACACACACACACACACACACACACACACACACACACACACATACACACAACTCATAAAAACTTGAAGTTTATTTTGTGTTGACCAAGGATGCCTGGGCACAGTGCCCATTTCCAGAGTGTTGGTCACCCAGTAACACTCCATTGTAGAAAACAGAATCTTAGCTTGTTCCTGTTTTTTTCTTTTCCCCAGTTTTTGAAAATTTAAATGTATTAGAGTTTTGTTACTTGCCCAGAGATGTAGGGAGAGTGTGCTGTTGGAGGAGGTATCTCAGGTGCCCTGCTGTGTCTTGTCCACCTCAGACTTTTGTCCTCCTCCTTGCTGCTCTCTTCAGTTACACCAAGGGATGGAAACAAATGCATCGGAGGAAACTAAGCAGGATGCAATGCCTAGAAATCCCTATGTTTCCTCTGCTTCCCCTCTGCCCATCTCCAGTCCTTCTATCTTCATCGGTTTCCTACTAGCTGTAAGCAAATCTTAGACAGTGTTGCAGTGGGTTAGGGTTGTCTTAAAAAGGATGAACTGTCAGTTAAAATGAGCTTGAGTTTTAAAACTCCATGGTTGAAGTAGGATTAAAAACAACTTGTTTAATAAATGTCTAAGTGATTTAAGCTAGATCTGGCATCTGCATACATCTGGGACATAAAGCCACAGTCAAGACAGTGGATCTAAACACTCCTGCAAATGAGTCTTCAAGTCCCTGGAGAATACCCCTTAATACTATTATCCCATAATTCAGCTTTCTGTTACTGTGATTTTAGATTTTCTAAAATAATAGATAAATAAATGAAGTTTTTATATGAATGTCATGAAACAATATGAACTCCGTTAGTGAAGGATAAAGAGAAAAGTGATTTACTGAGAAGGGGCCAATCCATCGGAAGCACATAGCCATCCCAAGCATATACATGTTCAACAATGGCTCCAATAACATCAATTAGAGATGGACACCCAAGAAGACAAAGAGAATCTCCCCACAGTGCTAGCTGGAGCCCCTGGAAATCTTCCAGTAATTAATAGAAGAACTGGACAAAGAAATCCCAGGACTATCAATAACTGCCAAACACCCTACAACAACTTTACCAAATTGAAATTTGCTGAGTATTTCACACCACAAAAGCAAGATGTGCATTCTTCAATGTGTGAACAGAAAATCTCCTAGATAGAAAATGTATAGGCACTAACCAGACAATTGAGGGGTTTTTTGGTCTGCATTTCTCTTATCTTTAATGATTTCACTATGATTCTGTATTCAGTGGCCTAAACATGCATTAATTCTTTGAAAGACACAAACTACTGAAACACATCAAATAAACAGATAACCTGAATATATCATAGAGTTTAAAGTTATTTTTAGTAAGTATACATAATGGCAGGCTTCCTTATGGCACGCACATGCCTGTGCATTATGACTCTTTGTGCTTTTCCCTCTCTATCCTGTTGGTATCCTGCTCACCCTGACATATCCTGTCCTCTCAGTCTGTTTGAATCTAGATACCTTATAGAAGAGAAAGCATTTGATATTTTTCTTTTCTTCCTCCATTGTCCCAGCTTGTTTCCTGTTCTTTTTCCCTTTAAACCTCCTTCCTTCATGTCTGCTTGTCTGTCTGTGAAAATCTAGATTCCACATATGAGAGGAAACATGTATCAGTTTTCCTTACAGTGGTTTGTAATTTTTAACTGGGTGATCCCTACATTCACTCTTTCTCTAGGTCAACATAGCTTTGTTCTTCCTCATGGTTGGAGGATATTCCATTGTGAATGCATGATATAGTTCCTTTATCCATTCATCACTTCATGGACTGCTAGGCTGTAAAATATCAAGTTTAGATATTGAAGGACATAGATATGACTCACCAAACTTGTATAAATAATATATATTGAATTATATCTAGCATTTTAGACAATAACTTAGTCAAAATGGATCATTGACTAAATGTATACCCTAATAGTATAGAACTTTTAGGGAAAAAAGTAATATTTGGATACACAAAAGTTTCTAGTCCTAGCATCAAGAAATGCAATATTTGATCTGTGAAATCCATGATATGGGTTGGTAATAGAGTAGAAATGAAAAGTATGGGAGGGAAAAGAATGCTTGAGTCTGCTGTCTAATGTAGGACATACAGCATAGCAAACCCCTATACTCTATACTAAAGTACAAAACTGAGGGGAAATGTCAGCAAACTTTCTCACTGACACAGTAGCAAAGAGAAAAGAAACATAAAAAATACCCATGGCAGGAAACCCTATCTCCAGTCAGTTAAAGTCCTAAGAGTTTCTGGAAGTTAAAGATCTAATGAAAGAGCATGCACACGTATTCAAAAGGAAAAGCAAACAAAAACAAACAAACAAATAAACAAAAAACAGAAATAGCAAAAGCCATGAAATAAACCCAAAGCAACAACCTTGTGTTCAAGATAGAGAGTGCCTGGACATGCCAGACATTTCTGATGGGAATGCAAACTGGGACAGCCACAATGAAAATTTAGTTCATAATTTTATAAAGAAATAAATATAGTCACTGCACAGCACATTTTATTTCTTTGGCATATAGGAATAAAACTTGCATTTGTGCAAAAATGTCATGAATTTTTCACTGGATAAATGAATACCTATAACAGTATGCTTGGTAACCTTACAAACTGAAGGTAACTCATTTCCTTGGTGGATGGATAACCAAACAACCTACTGCAAATCTATCCAACAGAATATTATATAACAATTTTAAACAGTATTCTTTTAAATTTAAATTTAAACAGCATACATGAACCCTATGCACATTATAGTAAACTAAAAATTTGTGCTCAGAAAGTTATGTGTTATATTATTTATTAAACAATAAATGGAAAAGACAAAGCCATCACAGAAAAATAGGACAGTGGTTTAGTTGGCAGGGACTAGGGTGCAGAGAGGTTATGGCTTCAAGTGGACATTTAGGGGAAATTTTTATTTTACTATGAGCTTTAAAATACTCTATCCTGATGGCTGAAATGATTATGCAACTCTATATGTTCGATGGAATGTATTGTTTTAAAAATGACAATGTAGCAATGTGAGAAAAGGGGTTCCAGCAAGAGAGGAAGTAGAAGCAGGAAGAAAGGAAGGAGATGATAACACAAATGTGTAAAATTCATTATGTAAATGAACAAAATCAAAATAATAAAACAAGAACTAAGACATGCTTATAGACGTAAAAAACAAATATTGCAGCAGATTTCTTTTAAAATTTATTATCTGTAATTGTGTTGATGTGAATATGTGCACATGAGTGCACTGCTCACAGAGGCCCGTAGAGGGCATCAGTTTCCCTGGAGCTGTAGTTACATGTGATGTGAACTGCATGTGTACTGTTAACAGAACCCTGGTTCTCTGTAAGAATCGCAAACATGCTTATTGTTAAGCCATCTCTACAAACTCTAGATGTCTTGAAAGAGGACCTTTGCTTTTGTCTTTTTAAATTAATATTATTATTATTATTTTTATTTTTGGTAAAGGCAAACTCTCACTTTGTGAAACCTTAAGACAGTTTCCACTACGAGAGCCAAGAAGAGCTAAGTATTACTTGTGAGTGCTATGAGAGTCTGTAATTTTTCTGGTCACCCACCGATCCATCAATGTGATAATCTGAAAAAATAAATGCATCTGTGCCAGAGAAGAGTTCATCTCCCAAGAAAAAACACTAATCACAATCACCCCTTTCAGGCTGTGAGCTTAGGATAGCAAGAGATTGATAGTTTGATCAGAGAGGCCAATTTTGCTCAAATAGCCAGACTCTGGGATGCCCATGGCAACGTAATTATCAGAACATCCATGAAATAATGGGAGAAGCTGGGTATGTAGGAGCTGCAGGCAAGAGAGCAGAGTTCATCAGACCTTGCTTTGCAGTTCTGATAAGCCCATAACTGGCTTTGAGCTTGTGGCACGTGTGTGTGTGTGTGTGTGTGTGTGTGTGTGTGTGTGTGTTGCTTTCAGCTGGCTCAGTCCTAAAGCTAATATGCATATTATTGCTCTGCTGGATTTCAGGCCCTTTCTCATTAAAGGCATTCGTAGTAATTAAAAATTGTTCATCAAATATCATGTCCAGTTGCCATGGAATCTTTCCCAGCCTCTATAATTGCAACCAGAGAGCCCAGAACCATCATTTAGATTAACTGGATTGATTCAGAATGGTAGAGTTGATGGGGAAGTCAGGTCTATCGAGATGAATACTAAGCTGAGCTGGCATTCTTCTCCTCTTGACTTTGCCCACAAAAGGTAGTGACTGTGAGCACAAGTGCTAAATTCTCTTTGCAAGCTGGCCAGTGCTGAGCTCTGCCTGTGCATGATGGTTTGTGCCTGCTGTGAGCAGTCCTGCCAAGAAAGAGAGCCAGATACATTCAGTCTTGATGCTAGCAAGGTGCCCTCGAGATGCCGGCTGTGAAGTGTGGCAGAGTCACTAGGTATGGACCAGCTCAGAGATGCTCTCTTTCCTGAAGTTCTAGACTGTTCTCTTTGGCTGCCTTCTGGTTGTCATGCATTTTATGACTGGAGTTCTTTCCTACCTCAAACCCTTCTGTCTTACACTGAAATCTATACATCAGTCTGACATGATGTAAAAACTGGTTTTATGCTTTTAATCTAGAGAAAGACTACTTCTGTACTTTGACTTTGTGTAGTTCAGGACAGATGGCTGGTCTGGTTTATGTTGGCTTTGCTCACGTAGGCCTGGGTAAGATGTTTCACTGCACATAGGATCCTATTTAAGGCAACTTGAATAGGTCCTGCATGTGGTTCACAAGATGAACACAGGGGAAGACAGAGGTATGAGAACTGGCACTGAGTTGGATATTTGTCCCCTCTGCCATTTCACTGACTTTCAAGTTGCTATAAAAATGGCACAGTGAAGAGCTTTAGATGCCTACAGTAGAAGGATCTGCCTTCTTTTAAAAGGATGATTTTTATTTGTGTGTGTGCATGCGTGTGAAAGATTTCCCTTTCTATATCAAGTTTTGTTGAAAATGACCCAATGAAAAGATTAAATATATGAATGAAATGAAAATATCAGTCATTAAAAGTCAACAAAATGATATTAAATGATAATATAATACCTTGTGCAAACTCATCATGCATACTTGCATGTGAATTCTAAAGAAATGTGGCAACTGTAGAATACATAAAATAGAAACAATGGTAAGAAGATTAGCAGGTTGCTATGCAATGCCTTTTGCTGTCTAGAGCTTAGGAAAATGTGGGTTCACATGTTTTCCTTTTGTTGGTACATAGCATGGTAGAGAGACTTCCAGAAATAGTTTGGCTACATATCAAGTTGCCTCATTACAGCAATTTCGCCAAAGAGTATGAAGGAAGAGCCACTTAAGTTTATGAGCCACATGACTATTACTAGTGGGTGTATGATAAAGTAGTAGTATCAAATAAACAGGAATAAATAAGAAACTAAAATAAATTAGTATGTTTTATGATGAGCTAGATTTCAGAGACTTAATTAAAATAGTCTCCCTTATAGCAACTATTTAAGACATTAGTATGTGCTTAGATATATGTTCAGTGTTATGGTTTGTATAGCCCAGGGAGTGTCACTATTAGAAAGTGTTGGAGTAGGTGTGTCACTGTGGATGTGGGCTTTAAGACCCTCATTCTAGCTGACTGGAAGCCAGTATCCTGCCATCAGCCTTCACATGAAGATGTAGACTTCTCAGATCCTCCTGCACCATGATGCCTGGATGCTGCCATGTTCTTGCCTTGATGATAATGGAGTGAACCTCTGACCCTGTAAGCCAGCCCCAATTAAATGTTGTCCTTATGAGAGCTGCCTTGGTCATAGTGTCTGTTCACAACAGTAAAACTTTAAGACATTCACCAATAAAGAAATGAACATAAAATATTCCATAATCAGAAATTTTTTTTATGTGTTCGTGTTTGTGGTGTGCATGCATGTATGTGCACATTCACTAGTGTGTATTTGGGTCTGTATGCATATGTGTGCACTTGTGTGTGGAATACAGAAATTGAAATGTAGTTTCTTCTTCTATTTCTTTCTACATAGCTTAGTGAGGCAACGTTTCTCAGCTAGCCCAGAGCTCACCACTTCTGGCTAGTCTAACTAGACAGCTTGCCTTGGGGATCTCCTGTTTCTACTTCTGGAGCGAACACGCAAAGCCTCGGTGCCTGCTCAGCCTTTATGTTGGTTCTGGTCACCTGAATTCCACTTCTCTTCTTGCAAAGCAAGTGTGCTAACCACTGGGCAACTCTTGTTGCCCACAGCTGGGTAAAATTATGTACATAGGTTACGAAAGGAAATACCTTTAATCAGTGGGAGGAGAGAAATTTTATTTTTCTCCCTTTGATTGTTTTTGGAATGTTTTCCATCGAACATCTTTTACTTAGTAGGAAAATTCACTGAACCAAACAGCCTGGAGTCTTCAGTGTCCCTGTGACCAGGGTCATCTGATGCTTTTCTTTTTTAGTGCCGGCTTCCTGCAGGAAACACAGGGACTGTTTTAGATGGACAGCTTTATTCTCCTCTGAAGGGTCCCTGGTGGTATCTGTTCTCACAGAGAGAAAGTTTAAAGGTTTATTTCAGAAAAGACTCTTGTCATCTATCCAGTTGGGCACTTAAATTGATTCTTGGCTTTATTTCCAGGACGGAGCAGACATTTTCCTCCGAGATTTCCTCCGTTTATGCTCAGAAGCTGCTGGTATGAGCAGATGGTCCCAGGGATGCAGGCAGTAATTTGCTGCCCTAAACTGATCCTCACGGAGTGGCGCCCACTGTTGCATTCACTGCCTGTTTTTCAAGCTGACCATGATCCCTCCCACACATCCATGACCCCCCCCCCCCGGCCCAACCCTGGTCTTCCCTAAACATTTCCTGTACTTTAAATTATATGGGCCTAAGACAGAATATCTGTGCATATCTCATAGAGATAATGTTCAGCTTTTACTAAAAGGAACAAACATTTCAAAGTCAGAAAATTCTATTCTTGTATTCTTTCTTTCTGTTGGTTGGCTTATTTTACATTTGTTTATTGCGTGTGTATGAATGTTTTTCCTGCATGTATGTTTGTGAACTCTGTGTGTGGGGGCCAGAAGAGGGCGTCAGATATCCTGGAACTGGAATTGTGGACAGTTGTGAGTTGCCGTCTGGGTGCTGGGAAGAGAACTTCTGCAAGAGCAATATGCACTTTTGACTGCTGACCCTGCCCCCCTTAGCCCTCAGTGGTGTTTTAAATTAATTTTTGGTATACACGGTTTTTCTTTGGTTCATGTGGTTCTCACTGATCTGTCTCATACTTTCCCCATTCCTCTTTCTGTTGTCACCATGAGTCAGTTCTCTGAGACCTTAGTCTGTTGCATTTCCGGACTAAAAGTTCTGCTTGTCTCTATTTCATGTCCTTTCCCCACCTCAGATTTTCTAACTCCTATTTTCTGAAGAATTTATGACATTTACATAGGAATATTTTTTATACTAGCTTATCTGCTGCCTTTGTCCAAAAATCTCAGCATCTTAGTCATTTTCCTGTTGTTCTTTGCTAGAATGACTTTTCCAAACAGTTTTTTTAAATTGTTTTTAATTCTTCTTACACTTCCCACAAGCATTCTGAATCATATTTCAGACCCTTTGAAAATTACAACATGAAATTGAGTCTGATTTAATTTCTATAAAGACAATTGTTTTGTATGTAAAATATTTTATATGTTCCTTGAGAATCCCATGCCTGTGTATAATATATTTTAAACATATCTCTTCCCCAGCATGCCATGTAGCTCCTCTCTGAGCCTTCACATCCCCTCCCTCATGTCCTTGAAAACAAAAACACCCACTGGGTCTAATTAGAGCTGTTCCTGCACGGTTGGGTGTTAGGCCACCCAGTGATGAACAGGCCACTTATCAGGGATCACACTCCTGACAAACAAGTAACTTACCTAGTTGACTTCAAACCACAAATTCAGAACAACCTTCTGTAAGGACAATGTCAGTATTAGGTCCCTCTATGAAGGCTAAGCAGAGCTCATTGGGTCTGCTCAGGTCTGTGTTCCTAGTCGCCAGTTTAGAAGTTAACTAGCAGTCAGTATCGTGATATAATTTTTAACATCTGTGGGTTCTGTATTTGCTTTTTGTGGCCGTGACAAGCACGTGAGAAAGGCAGACTCAATTTCATACTTTTCCAAGTGTCTGGAAATTACAAACATTAATTATCCCCCAAACCTCATGAGTCAATAACCTCACCATAACTGGATCCATCAGTTGGGGATCAAGACTTCAACACATGAGCTTTTGGGAACATCGCATGGAATCTTTACAGTTTATTTCTCAGAAGTCCTACCTTATGGTATAGCTTGATAGGAGCACAAGGTTCTGAGCACCCTGTTTTCTTTCCTAATCCCTGCCATGTTGAATCTTTTTGGTGGCTCCTAACTCGGGGACTCTCTTATTCAGTCTTATAGCCATAAGTAGAAGTTACAGTTGGACCATGGTCACGTCTCTCCTGTGACTTTAGTTGCTCCTGTGACCAGGAAGAGAGAGGCCAGAGAGACAGAAGAGCACAGCACTGGCCTGCCTTATCTGGACATCCACACTCCTGTTGCAGAGACTCTATCCTTTCCCCTCAGAGTCTTGGATGCTTTCTTTCCCATGCTCAAGCCTGGGTGGCAAACCCTACATGGTACAATGGCACTTCTGCAGCAATGTGAGTCAAGTTTGTTTTAGGTAAACCCAATTTCTCTCTCATCCTTCTCTCTCTCATTCTCTCATTCTCTCTTTCTCTCATTCTTTCATCCTCCCATCCTCCCATCCTCCCATCCTCCCTCTCCCTCTCCCCCCTCTCCCTCTCCCTCTCCCTCTCCTCCCTCTCCCTCTCCTCCCTCTCCCTCTCCCTCTCACTCTCCCTCTCCCTCCCTCTCCCCCTTCCCCCCCCTCTCTCTAATACACTCACACACACACATCTCTTGGTAATTAGATCTTTTTAAAAAGGTATTTGTGGTGGTTTGAGTGAAAATGGCCCCCATAGCTGCAAATAGTTACATGTCTAGTGCTCAGTTGATGAATTGTTTGGGGAGGATTTGGAGGTGTAGCCTTGTTGGAGGAAGTGTGTCAGTGGGGGTGGACATTGAGGTTTCGCAAACCCATGTCATTTCCAGTTAGTTCTTTCTCTGCCTCATGCTTATAGATCAGGTTGTAAAGTGCTTAGCTTCTGCTGCAGAACCATGCCTGCCTGCCACCCAACTCCCTGCCATAATGAATGGACTAACCCCCTGAAACTGTAAGCAAGCCCCAATTAAATTCTTCTTTTTGTAAGCATTGCCTTGGTCTTGGTATCTCCTCATAGCAATAAAGCAGAGGCTAAAGCAGGGTATCCTAGTTTATGATAACAGCTTCTGGGCACTGTCTTAGTCAGTGTCCTGTTGCTGAGAAGAGACATCATGACCAAGGCAGCTCTTATAAAAGGAAGCATTTAACTAGGGCTGGCTTACAGTTTCAGAAGGTCAGTCCTATGTAGTCATGGCAGACAGCATGGCAGCATGTAGGCAAAGTAGATGAGTTCTACAGGATCTGCAGGCAGCAAGAAAAGAGAGCCATTGAGCCTGGCTTGTGGTTCTGAAAATCTTAGAACCCATCCCCAGTGATATTCTTCCTCCAACAAGGACACACCTCCTAATCCTTTCAAATAGTGCCACTCCCTGGTGACCATGTATTCAAATCTATGAGCATACAGAGGTGAGGTGGGGCATTCTCATTAAAACACCACAGGTATTAACACCATTTGAGATCTGTAAGACCAAAGCTCCTTGAGGCATAACTGGTTCCTTATTTAAGACACAGAGGCAGAGAACCAATCTAACAAACTTCTTACTCACGTGACTTCTCTCACAGCACTGCCTTTATCTGCTTTTCTCTACTGAAGGATTGAAGTCAAGGATGGATAGGATTCTAAAAAACAGGCTTGTTATGTGCTACGGAATAAATACACTCCTCTTCATTCATACTTAATGAGGTAATCTGACAGACACATATGGATTCAGGGATTTATTAAAGGGCTTCCAAACCAGCAAACAAGAACAAATGAGAGATTTGCTCCAATTATTATTATTTTTCATTGGTTCCTACTGTTCTGTGGCGTCCCTCCTGCATCCCAGGTACCATGGAAAGAGCATTCATCTCATATTTTCTCACAGGACCATGGAAACTTTTCTTCCAGGGAACAATAAGTCTACTCAATTTAAATATCTACATGTGCGGCAGACTGTCTCCTTCTCAGCATCTTTCCTTTTATGAGATAACATGATAGTAAGCAGTAATCTGGGGGCTTTAATTGAGAAAAATTGGAGAAGAGAAAAGGAAAATCAACTTAAGTAACTTCCTTTTCTAATACAGTTGCAACCCGCACTTACATAAAAATAATTAACACAAAATCAAGTTTATCTGAGATCTGGGTCCTAAGAAAGCTGTCCCTTTCTCATGACATGTGATCAATGGTGTGCACACATGGTACAAATTCTGCATTGGTCATTCATCTTTGCTTTTCCATACTGACTTTGTAACTTCTCAGAGGATGAAGCCTGGGACAGGAGGTGTCTCAGTGCTTAGAGTGATCTACTTCTCTCTCAGAGGACCCAAGTTTGGATCCCAGGACCTGTATGTATGGTAGCTCACAACCATCTGAAATTACAGTCTCAGGGCATCCTTTCTGAGTTCCATAGGCACCAGGAATGCATATGGTACACAGACATACATGCTGACAAGTGCACATAGATACACACCCAGGCATACCCAGACACACACACACAAACACACACACACACACACACACACACACACACACACACACACACACACACACGTAAATGTGAAAACAAGGATGCAGACTGTTCTGTTTCGGTGTGCATCCATACTGGGTCTGGGACGTGCTCCACACAGAGTGGGCGAAGAGGGAATCTGCACCAGGTTCATGTCTAGGGCAAGGAGTTTTGCATGCTTTCAGTCTGTCCCCCCCCCCCCAGGACTTTGCAGAGGTACCATGAAAGGCCGTAGGAGCTTGAGATGAGTGTTCCAAGCTCAAGTTGGTCTCTATGGGATCCAGTCTGTGACTACAAACTTAGGAAGGTCTCCAGTTAAGATAACCTGAACAAAACCTATTTCTGTAGAATTGCCTATGAGCTCACCCGAATTGTTGAATAAAGCTAGTGAGTTTTCAGGACTTCATTGCTCAGGGAAAAAAATCTCACTGCTATATGAGATAAGATTAATTTTAATGGTTGATATGTCCATTCCTTCCTATGTGCAACACACCCATGTACACAGACAGGAGGAGGGGGAGAAAGAAAGACAGTGCACACGCATACACACACACACACACACACACACACACACACACACACTTACACACACAGGTAGATAGATAGATAGATAGATAGATAGATAGATAGATAGATAGGTAGATAGATAGATAGGATAAGATAGATAGGATAGGTTAGATAGATAGATAAATAGATAGGTAGGTAGGTAGATAAATTGATACATAGATAGATGGACAGACAAGTAGATAGATGATAGACATAGATGACTCTTAAGTGATCTGTACTTAGAAATCCCCTCTGCAGTTCCTGATACTTATGTTCCCTAGGTCCTTCCAAAAAAACCTGCTGGTCATTATTAACACAGCTGTGGGGAGCAACAACAGGCTTTTTATACATTTGATGGTCCATGCTCTGCCCACCTCACCCTTTGCCCATCCACCCCTGTGATCATAAGGCCACCAGACCTAGACCCCATCTGTAGCATCCATTTTCCTTCTGAGGAGGAATGGACTTACATTACTTAAGTAACTGTCGATACAGAAGAGAGAGGAAGCTTGCCTTTGAAACTCTGCAGATGCTGTTGTGCAGACTCTCGTTTATGCTCTCATTTCTAATTAGCTGGTTGGAACAGATTGTTTGCAGTGAGCTCCAGAAAATTGAGTATGATTTACTCAAGGCAAACAAGGTTTGGTTGTTAACCTTTGAGTATTTAATGAGGCCACATCTTAAGATGAACAACAGTAAATAGGGCAGGCTTGTCAATAAGAATCAAGCCTGCACCAGACTCCAACCTCATACTAAAGGCCAGCCAGTCTTGGGAATAAAATAGCTTGTACAGCATGAGGGGGTGGGTGCTACTCTACAAGAGTGCCACCTTAACTTCTGGTTTTGGGTATCTGTTATCTAGAGGACAATATAAAGCAAGTGGTATCGTCCTACTCCTGCAGAAGGTAATGAAAATTGGGAAGCTGAAGAAGCAGGAGAATAATTCTGACCTAGAAACATGAGCTCATTCTGTGAGAACTGTGACTTCTGAAGATGGGTTAGATTATAACATGTCACTAATAAAACGGGTAATGGGGTGACAGTTGATTCAGCTGCTTGTGCCAATGGTGGGTTGACCTCTGCAATCTGAGTCAAAGGACAAACCTGTAGATGCCCAGGCTCTACCATCCTCACCTCATGCTGAGCCCTGCACAGCATAGGGCCTTCCCACACCTTTCGGACTCTGTTTTGTGTCTTGTTGCTATGACATCTTGTCTGCTGGAAAGCCATCCCCTGATGTCAGCTCATGGCATGTTTCTATTGCTCTTTAGGTTCCCAGCCAACTTACCTCCTCACTGAAGCAGAGAGAACCCCTTCTTCAGAAGGAATGCTCACAGGTATTCTCTATCTGGACTTCTCCCCAGATATTAGGAAGCAGAATTGTTATTTCTGTTACTTGAAATCTCAACTCACAGTTGTAAATTAAGTCAAGGAATTGGAATATTGGCACCCTATGACTCTGAAGATATTTTCTTGTGCTAGAGCCCAGAAATCTGTACAGAAAGTATGTATGCTCCGATGCATGTGGAACAGAAAAGATGATAGCGCTTAGGGAATTTTGGATGCTGATTACAAATTCAGTTTCCATGTTATTACTCTCTGACAGAGTAGGATTCTGTATGAGCTTATAAGGCAACTGTTGTTTCCATTCAGCACTAATACCTCTTTATATTGTGGTTTTAAGCTCCTCTCAATGGAAGATAAAACCTGCCACCAACCTTTGAATTGAAGCTGACCCCTGAACTTGTTTGGACAACAGTAATTAATAGAAGTCATGCTATCCCAGGCTCTACCTTAAAGACCCCCTGAGCCCTTCTGCTTGTCTCTCGGGAAGTTGCTAGGATACTCTATGAGCATTTTGAACTAACACACTGGGAGAAGAGAGGGCACATAGAAGCAAAGTGTCTTCCTGGAACCAGTTGAGCACAGCTTGATCAAGCAGCTGATCAAGCAGCTGATCACGTGTAGCAGGACGTCACAGGTACCATCCAGCTGAGTCCAGCCCAAATTGTTCATTCATTGAGTTTAATAATAAGCAAACAATTGTTTTTAAGACATCCTGTTTTGAGATGATTCCTGTTTATGTAAAACTAACTGATGTGAATAAATGAGGTCCTACTAGGAGTTGATCCTGAAGGCTTTTCTTCTTAACTTTTAGACTATTAAAACTACTACCTTGAACCTAGACTCTCTGATTTTCTTTCTTCATCCTTTTTTCACTCCTCAGAGTACATTTGTCACTTAAATTCTTCTACCATTTCTCTCTGTAGCTTTGAGTTTTAATTTCTCTTTTAAAGTTTGAATTACTGTTTTTTCTATGAGTACATTGTCAATGAAGGCTTCTCATCAATAAGAACACAGTAGGAAGACAATAAAACTGTCATCTTATTTACTCTTCCATTTGTTGTGATAAGAGATCACCACCAAGGTAACTTATAAAGGAAAGGACGGCCCCCAATGGAGGAGCTAGAGAAATTACCCAAGGAGCTAAAGGGAACTGCAACCCTATAGGTGGAACAACAATATGAACTAACCAGTACCCCGGAGCTCTTGTCTCTAGCTGCATATGTATCAAAAGATGGCCTAGTCGGCCATCACTGCAAAGAGAGGCCCATTGGACTTGCAAACTTTATATGCCCCAGTACAGGGGAACGCCAGGGCCAAAAAGGGGGAGTGGGTGGGTAGGGGATTGGGGGTGGGTGGGTATGGGGGACCTTTGGGATAGCATTGAAAATGTAAACAAGGAAAATACCTAATTAAAAAAAAAGAATCCATGACAATCAGCACCAAGGTGGGGAGTATGCCACAGACAGACAAACAAGGCAGTAGAACAGTAGTTGAGAGCTTACATCTTGAGATTCTACACAGCAGAAAGGGGGAGGGAGGAAAGAAGCAAGGGGGAGAGGGAGGGAGAAGGAGAAAGAGAGAGAGAATGGTGTGCACTTTTGAAAGTTCAAAACCCACCCTCAGTGACACACCTCCTCTGTCAAAGCCATACCTCCTAGTTCTTCCTTAACAGTCCCACCAACTTAGGACCAGGTATTTGGATATATTAGAGCCCACAGGGTTACCGTCTGTTAATATTCCCATTGATTGTGGTTTCTAAATATACTTTGTGTTGTTTCAGTGTTGTAAAGTTTAGTGGACTTCTTTCATGCCCTAGTCTATGCTACATCCTGGAGAATGGTTTGTGGGACCTGAGTGCTTGAGCATCAGTGTCCTGCTGTTGAGAAGAATGTCCACACTTGGTAGGTCTATTGGCTTACGCGATAAGGCCAAATCTGTATCTTATTAACAATTCTCATCTGTCTTCTATATGTGGACCCTATTGATTCTTGAAAGTGGGTATATAAAGTCTCCAAACACTGCTTGAGATTTGTCTAATTCTCATTGAGCTTTGGCCATGAGTCATCCTTTGGGGTTCTAGTGTTTGATGTGTTTTCTCTTAAAAGTGTCCTGTTTTCTTGACATCAGGTGCATCGCCTGAGGGATGCTTGACTTGGTCTACTCTTGTCTGGCATTGGTATGGCCACCCTCACTTCCTTTTCTCATAAATATCTTCTCAGTTTTCACTTTCAACATATTTTTTTACTTTGTTCTAAAAACGTTTCCGGTAGATGACTCACAGATATATATTTTTAAAAGTCATCCGTTTCTGCCTTTTCTTTAATGAGTTTAATCTCTTTCTTTTTTAAAACAATTACTGAAAGGAAAGATAACTCCAGTTTTTTGTTTGTTTTTTCTATTTCTACTGATGATTTGTCCATTTCTCTTCTTTCTTTGAGTTTAGTTACAGTTATGAAATTGTTTTGAATCCAACCTCCTCTCCTTTTGTATACATTTTGAAATATATTTTTTGTTTATGATAATCAAGGGAGTTATGTTTCCTATCCTATGCTTATAGTAATGTAATTTGAATGACACCAGTTTAACTTAATTAGCATGCAAAAACATGGAACCTGTCTCCATCTATCTTCTCCCTTGCTGTGTTGTTATGTCAAAAACAAATCCAAACACAGACTGTGCACATTGTGTCCAATAATATTATAAATCACTATGTTGTGTAGTTGTCTTTAAAATACACTAGGAAATAAAAATAGAACCAAACGATAATGATACTTGATTTTAGAGAATTTGACTTTTAATTTAAAAAGGTGTATGTATGTGTGTGTATCTGTGTGGAAGTTCGGAAGTGTGGGAACAGTGTTCACAGAGGTCAGAAGATGACAATAGAGCCCCAGGAGCTGTTGTATTTACAGACAGTTGTGAGCTGGGAACTGAACATGGTTTTCTATAATGGTCTCCATGTGTTCCAGAGAGGTTTCTTTGGTGAGGATTGAGAACTACACTATCCATAGGTACAGGATAACAATTTAGAATGTAGTTAGGAGTTATGCCAATTTAGTAAAGTGTCATAAATCAACTCAGCATTATTTAAGCTTGCTTGTGCACTAGTTATAGGTGAGAACTTTGAGTCTTTAAAGTCATTGCTGATCATGCGGTTGGGCTCTGGGTAATGTGATCTCATGTTCCTATGTGGTCTTCAGGGCATTAAGCTTTAAAACCAGCTCTTCTGTGCGACATAGTTCTTACCAACTGGGTTGTTCACAAGCTTCCGAGTGCTTACCAGCAAGGCTCACCACTTTATTGTCTTTCTGGAGTGAATGCTATGTCAGGGGAATGATGATGCATGTGATTGGCCAATTAGCTTATCTCCTAGGCAACTTCTAACACACGTAGTCAAGCACTGAAGAATGAAGGCTGATTTGCTGTCTCAGGAAGCATGGCCCAAGGGTCTACACTAGAGAGTGAGTTTCTGAGCTAGGAAGCAGGTGGAGCGAGGGGAGGAAAATGTCACAAAATTTTCCTAACATTTTAAATTGGCCTTTTACTTTATTTAGCACTTAATGGGCTATTCTAACCCTTGGCTGCTTTCTAAAGTTATAATACATTTAGTGTTGATGGTTTCTGATCAATTTCCATATTTCTATGGAGAGCTAGAAACTCAAGCTGCCTGCCCCAACCTACCAGCTCTGAAGGTTATTTCCCCTTGGATCTTGTTATTATTGTTATTCTATGGAGTTAAGAAAAACCTCATTAATTTTCATTTCTCTCTTGTACATCTCTTCTAACATTCTTTAGGCACTTTGACAACTTTTCAAAATAACTTACTGATTTATAGGAATTCTTTGGATAGTTTTTATTTAACTCACTTGCCATGTGTATTGCAAGTCTTTATATAAATGTGCTGTTTGATTAAATTGCTTGAATAGCTTTACTCTTTTTCATTTTGTTTATTCTCCAGATGGCTCCTCTTTTGTTCCTGCTTTCTTTCTTTCTGGATTCATCCTTTGCACAGTATGGCTTGCTTCGTTCCCAGGGACGTAACAGAGGACACTTACTTTGCGACATACCAACAGTCAGTGCGAGTAGGAGCACGTGCTCTCCCTTTGCGTAGGAGCATGCGCTCTGCCTCAGCTGGATCTCAGCACCACTCTGAGCATAGGAGCATGCGCTCTGCCTTTGCATAGGAGCATGTGCTCTGCTTCAGCTGAATCTCAGCACCACTCTGAGCATAGGAGCATGCGCTCTGCCTCAGCTGGCTCTCAGCACCACTCTGCCACTTCTTGATCTCTTTCATACGTGTGTCCACATCACTGCCTAATGGTTTCTCTCACCAAAGAATAAAGGATTAAATGGTGCTAATTTAGTTCCATGAGCAATCTTTGCAATAGTTACTGGTGTTTAATGGCTTGTATCCAAATCGGTGTATCTTTTCCCTTTGAATAGAGAACACTAGACACATCGTGCTTCATGGGTTCTTCTCTGCCTTGTGTGCTTCAATCTGCGTTTAGGGTCCTATCATACTGGATCACTGGCTTCTCTCATGCATGTTCCATGTTTGATTCACTGAAGATAATATTTCTTGTTTACCACTAATGACATAATTTTGTTTCCTCTGACAGAATTCTTTGTCTTCCATGGGGAAGGAAAAAGATATGGGTATGTGCTGTCAGAATTGCTACTCCGATCTAATTTACTATGTATGTTTTTATTCTTGCCACTCACTTTTATAATAGGATTTGACGCTCCTTCAAAGATTGATAAAATATAATAAAAAGTACTTGAGGGAGTTGGTAAGTATGAATGAGTAGAAATGAAGGGAGAACAGCAAGGATCTAATTTGGTTCCTGTGGGAATTCAGGGCTTTGTCTGACTTGGGGCCTAGATGTGATAAGAGGTAGATAAAAGAGATTAAGGTCACCCTGGAAGCTGACCTTCCTCAACTGAAGTGTGATTTATGGGGCTGGTTTGTGCCCAGTGATTTTTTTTCCTGGAGATGTATTCAAGACTCTATTCACCCCAAATATGGTGCTAATAACAAACCAAAATAATGACTTGTGCATAGTCTAGCTCAATGGACAAGTGAGTCTACTGGAGTAGTTACAGGATGAGTGTCTCAAAGGCAGTCGAATCACTGAGAAGCCCACCCAAGGGGTGATGGTTCATGAACACTCCATCCCCAGTGCTCCCTGCCCAACTGGCTGGCAGCTGCACCAGTCTCAACCCAGCAGTGATCTGGGCATGTAACTTTGGAGACAGGCCTTCACAATCTTATAGCCTTCTGAGCTTCTTTTGTCTCTGAGTTTCCTTAGCTCACCAAGTCTGACTCATTTTCCTCATTTATCAAGTAACATTTCAATTCAGAGGAAATATCTGCACGGGCCACAGCAGTAACAGTGGAAGAGTCTTAGAGGTTTTTGAACACTATAAACGTCCTACAAGACTGGGAAAGGGGTAATTATTGTAGCAAGTGATTCATCCCTCACGGATGGAATCTGTCGTAGCAGGTGTCTCAGAGGAGACTTTGGGAATCAACAAAATTTTCTTCTCCAAATGAGGTGGTGCAATGAGGTCTCTACAATATCATACCCTCTGCTGGCAAATGGTACACAAGGTCAGGATTGTGTTGGTATTTGTCAATGTAGACACAATAGTCTCACAGTAAACCCTTTGACATAAACTTTTCTGCCCTTTACAATAGTAGGTAAGCTGAAATCATGTGCCTTGCTTTCTGCAGTTGAATCCTATGATTAAAAATATAAGACTTATTTAAATTTCATGGGCAGCAGTTGGTGCTGTTATTAACAGTGGCCAAATAAACTTCTTTAAGCAGTAGACAGAATTTGCTGCAGAGACTCATAACTGCTCAGGATGTTGAGACTTGCATGCTAAACCCATACCTCAAGTCTCAGGGGATCTCCAAGGAGGAGGAAGCAGAACTCTTGAAGAGTTATAGGATGGAGAGGAGTGCTGGGAAGCACTCTCCTCTGGTCATGGGATAACTATTGCACTTGTAAAAATATCCCAGCTGTGCTTACTTACGTAAGATCTGCATAGGCTTAAACCGACAAGTTCAACATTCCAGGAAGCTCCTCTAGTTGGAAGCATTGAGTCAAATGTGCACACAAAAGGAGAAATATGCATACATGTGATGGTGGGAAGATGATGTGTTGGCGGATGTCTGGGGCAATGGGGGAACTTTGGCATGGATGCAATCAACATATGTTGTATACCTGTATGAACTTGTCAATGAATAAGTGAAAGTCTTCCAAGATAAATTAGTAGGCAAAGATGAATAATTTGGAAGTTGATGCTTTCTCGTTTCTATGCATGCTTCAGCCTTACAGATGCTATGGTGAAGATTACTACAGGACTTTTATTTTAGTCCCAAATCACTCCTTGGCATTTATAGCACATTTAGCCTCTTGTTCCATGTCAATAATCCTATTGATTGTATCCACCAGATAACATTTGTTTACACATTGTATTTCATGTTCTCTAAGAGAAGGAAATGCACTCAGACTTCCTTCAGGTAGTCTGGACAAAGACTTTATTTTTAAATTTTATTTTATGTGTGTGAGTATTTTGCCAGCATGTATGTCTGTGTACCACATACATGCAATGCCTTTGGAGACCAGAAAGGGTGTTAGATATCCTAGAACTGGGTAGTAGTTGTTTGTGAGCTGCTATGTGAGTGCTGGAAATCAAACCTGGATCCTTTGCAAGGGTAGCTAATGCTGTTAACCACAGAGAAATCCCTCCAGCTGTGGTTCCTGGAGTGAGGGATACTCTAGATAATGACTGCCCAATCATCTAAACTTTCATAAGCATGGGGTGGGGAGGAGGGTTTGTGTGTGTGTGTGTGTGTGTGTGTGTGTGTGTGTGTGTGTGTGTGTGTGTGTGTGTGTGATTGTCCAGCTGCTTTTCTTTGCCCTGGGGCTTTTCACCTGGCCTCTTATGGAAGCAATCACATTTAGTTGTAGGTGAGCGGTGAGCATTACGGGGCTGGGTGATGAAGAGGGAACAAGCAGAATAGCCATGAAAAACCTTAGAAAGGCATTGTAAAACACTACTACCAGCGAAGGAATTAAACTACCCTTTGATTAGGAGTGATCAATTGTAATCATAGCTCTTTAGTTAGCCCCAGCATCACCCCTGAAAATGCAATTATTCCTTTATTTATTCATCTACAGGAGCGAGTGAAAGGAGATGCTAATGTTCCCTTTAATGAGGTTAAGAAGAGTTAAGGGGGGAAAACAGAGGCTAAATGGAACCTTTGAAGTGTCTAATAACATCGATGTAATTCCGACCATATTCCTGTTCATTTATAGCGATGTTAACCCTGCTCCATCTTCGCTGTACTTTCAAGTGTGGCTACGTGTTTTCAGGGCTCAGTAGTTGTATCACTTATTATCCCCCATCCCCCAAGTTCTAATCCACATCATATCCCTGAGCCCTCTCTCTGTAAATGTCTATTCTGTTCTGAGCGTCTATAAATCCCAACACAGAATTGGGTTTGCAATAGAAACGGCTTGAAGGAAGAAATGAGCTCAAAACTTGAATTAAGTTTCCTCAGGTAAAAACAAGCTGTTTTTTTCCTCTATAAAGACCTGTGTTGAGCAGGTACCCACTCTTGAAGAAAGTAATTTAGACTTGAAAGTCATTGACCAAGCTCTAGCATGAGGGGGCAGCCCAGCCAGCCCCAAGAGAGATATCTGTTGATGAATAGTGTCAGGTTGGGAAGTAGGATGTGGAATTTACTTACTGATTCATGGCGAGGGGTCAATTTTTGGCTCATCCCTCAGAGTACCAACACTTGGAAAGAGACAGTTGTTGCCTTGTGAAGATGCTCCTTGCACAGGACTGACTACTACTGTATCCACTCTGGACACTGCACACCAGATGTAGCAGCTCTAGGAGCCAAAGATGTAAGCAGCATTATGAACTGATAACAGATATGTGATTCTTTGGTAATTAATCACTTGACTTCAAAAATCAGGGTAGGATAACAGCTATGTCTCTGACTTGTTGTGAGAGCCCCACATGGTCCCGAAGGACCCAGGGAGGTGTTAGAAAGCTGGATGGAACACAGATAGTCATGGAGTGGCATTTTTTTCAGTATGATATAAGAGAGAGAGAGAGAGAGAGAGAGAGAGAGAGAGAGAGAGAATAAGAGAGAGAGAGAGAGAGAGAGAGAGAGAGAGAGAGAGAGAGAGAGAGAGAGGAGAAACTGGGTTGAAACCTTGTCTTTACTGGGAAGAGACATCATAACCACTGCAACTCTTATAAAAGAAAACATATAAAGGAAAGCTAACAGCTCAGAGATTTAGTCCATTTATCATGGTGGGAAGCATGGTAGCATTCAGGCAGACATGATGCTAGGGAGGGAGGTCAATGAGAATTTTACATCTTGATCTGCAGGCA
This sequence comes from Mus musculus, assembly GCF_000001635.26. Taxonomy (NCBI): domain Eukaryota; kingdom Metazoa; phylum Chordata; class Mammalia; order Rodentia; family Muridae; genus Mus; species Mus musculus. The sequence goes on along the minus strand of NC_000075.6, from coordinate 113,005,280 downwards.
GCAGGGAGAGAATGAGACACACTTCCTCCAACAATGTCATGCCTACCCTAACAAGGCCACATCTCCTACTAGTGCCTATGGGCCCATGGAGACCATTTTCTTCCAAACTACCATGAACCCCCATTTATGTAACCTCGAAAGACTGAGCAGTAGTAGACACTGCATTCCTGCACTGGGCATAGCCAAACATGTGGAAGGTCATGCATTCACTCAATACTCTCTCAGGAAAGCACAAGTCAGAAAGAGAATGAAAACAAGAATTCATGATACTGACATGGCTCAGTGATGTTGCTGATGATAGTTCCACTCCAGCAGCAAGAAGAAGAGAACACAGGGGCACAGGACAAGATCTTGGAAGCCTCGCTCATGTGCTCTCTGTAAGAGGTATTCACAGTGCAAATGTCGAGGAGGCCAGTGAGTTCAGTCCAGGATAATACAATTACACCAGGAAGAGGGAAGACTTACAAGCACAAGAATGGAGGGCGCTACATTTTGTTATTTGCAGATGAGATGATTGTAGGCCATTATAACTCATAAGAGCTGTCTGGGAAACTAGCACAGATTAAAAAGAGAGAGTTCTTAAAATCCTCTTGTTGCAAAACTTTTATCAAAATCATTAGTTTTCTTATATACTAACTATAAACAGAAAAGTTAATGGAGAAACTATCCCATTTACAGTGCCAAGAAAAAAATATTAAAAACCCCAAGAAGTAGTAGTACTGAGTGTTTATGTGAAGAAAACTTTAAAACCCTTTTGAGGGTTATAAAAGCGAACTTGGAATAGTAGTCATAACTTATTCTTAGAAAGACTCAATATCATAAAGCTGTGATTTTTCTAAATTAATCTATAAAGCTTGTGCCATCCAAATTAGAATACCAATGAGATATTTTGAAGAAAAGTTGGTAAAACATTTTCTGAGGAACACATATATAGAGTGGTCATGACTCTGGACAAGAACCAGAGACTATGGAGTCTTTAGGATGTTTATCCACACAAGGACTGTATGCAGTATTTGTCTTTTACTCAATGGAGAAAGTTTGAAAATTGAAGCAGGGTCTGGGAGGGGCTCAGCATCTGAAAGTGTTTGATTCTCTCGAAGAGGTCCAGAGTTCATGTCCCACCACCCTTCGTAACTCCATTTTCAAAGGAGCTTCTGTCCCTCTCCTGGTCCCTGAGGGCACTGACACATGTGTGGCATACACACGGAGAGAAAGGCATACACATATACACATACATTTTTAAAATTCAAGTTCTTTCTCATTTTTTTATTTATTAATCATTTTATTTATTTACATTTCAAATGTTATCCTTTCTTCCCTGTCTCCCCTCCAAGAAGCTTCCATGCCATCACCCTCCACTTTGTCTCTAAGAGGGTGCTCCTCCACCCACCCACCAACTCTTGCTTCACCTCTCTAGCATCTGCCTTCTCTCCAACAGGACCAAGCACCTCCTCTCCCACTGATACCAGATGTGGCAGTCCTCTGCTACATATTTAGCAGGAACCAGGGACCAGCCCATGTATACTCTTTGGTTGGTGGTTTAGTCTCTGGGATCTCTGAGGGGTCCAGTTAGTTGATACTCTTGTTCTTTCTATGGGGTTACAATCCCCTTCAGCTCTTTCATCCCTTTCCCTAACTCTTCCATTAAGGTCCTCAGGCTCAGGCCAATGATTGGTTGTGAATATCTGCATATGTCTTAGTCAGGTGATGGCAGACCCTCTCAGAGGACAGCCATACCAGGCTTCTGTCTTCAAGCACATCTAAGCATCAGTAATAGTGTCGGGGTTTGGTGTCTGCTGATGGAATGGATCACACAGTGGGACAGTCTCTGGATGACCTTTCCTTCAGGCTCTGCTCCATTTTTATCCCTGCATTTTCTTTACACAGGGACAATTCTGAGTTAAAAATTTTTAGATGGGTGGATGGACACATCTCTCCACTAGGGGCCATGTCTACTGGAGGTGGACTCTTCAGTTCCATCTCCCCACTGTTGGGTTATTTTGGCTAATGTCATTGCCAATGGGTCCTGGGAGTATCTCCAGCTCACATCCCTGACCTAACATCTGGGACTTTCTAGTGGTTACCCCCATTCTCGACCTCCCCACTGCTACTTATTTCTACTTATGCTTCTGTCTCTCTAGACTTCTCTCCTGTCTCTTCCAATACCTGGTCCTGGCCCCATTTTTTCTTCCTTCTTTCTCCCTCTGCCTCTCATGATTATTTTGTTCCCTCTTCTAAGTGGGTTTGAAGAATCTATACTTTAGACTTCCTTCCTGTTAAGCTTCCTATGGTCTGTGAGTTATAGCATGGGTATTCTGAGCTTTTAGGCTAATATACACATATCAGTGAGTACATAACATTTAAGTCCTTTTTGGGACTGGGTTACCTCACTGAGGATAATATTTTATTTATTTATTTATTTATTTATTTATTTATTTATTTATTTATTTATCTATCTATCTATCTATCTATCTATCTATTTATTTAATTATTTTTTCTTTTTTTATTGGATATATTCTTCATTTACATTTCAAATGCTATCCCAAAAGTCCCCTATACCCTCTCCCCTTGCCCTGTTCCCCTACCTGCTCACTCCCAATTCTTGGCCATGGCTTTCTCCTGTACTGGGGCATATAAAGTTTGCTAGACCAAGGGTCCTCTCTCCCCAATGATGGCCAACTAGGCCATCTTCTGATACATATTCAGCTAGAGACACAAGTTCTGGGGGTACTGATTAGTTCATATTGTTGTTCCACCTATAGGGCTCCAGACCCCTTCAGCTTTTGAGTACTTTCTCTAGCTCCTTACATTGGGGACCCTGTGTTCCACCCTATAGATGACTGTGAGCATCCACTTCTGTATTTGCCAGGCACTGGCAAAGCCTCACAGGAGATAGCTATATCAGGGTCCTTTCAGCAAAATCTTGCTGGCGTATGCAATAGTATCTGCGTTTGGTGGCTGATTATGGGATGGACCCCAGGTGGGGCAGTCTGGATGGTCCATCCTTTCGTCTTAGCTCTAAACTTTGTCTCTGCAACTCCTTCCACGGATATTTTACTCCTTATTCTAGGGAGGAATGAAGTATCTATGAGTTGGTCTTCCTTCTTGATTTTCTTGTATTTTGGAAGTTGTTTCTTGGGTATTCTAGGTTTCTGGGCTAATATTTTCCAGTTCCATCCATTTACCTACAAAATTCATGAAGTCATCATTGTTAATAGCTGAGTAGTATTCCATTGTGTAAATGTACCACATTTTCTGTATCCAGTCTCCCATTGAGGGATAATCTGGGTAGTTTCCAGCTTCTGACTACTATAAATAAACATAGAGGAGCATGTATTCTTCTTATATGTTGGAGAATTGTCTGGGTATATGCCTAGTATTGGTATACCTGGGTCTACAGGTAGAACTTTTACCAATCTTCTGAGAAATCACCAGATTGATTTCCAAAGTGGTTGTACTAGCTTGCAATCCCACCAGCAATGGAGGGGCTTTCCTTTTTCTCTGTATCCTCATCAGCATCTGCTGTTGCCTGAGTTTTTGATCTTAGCCATTCTGATTGGTATAACATGGAATATCAGTGTCATTTTGATTTGCATTTCCCTGATGACTAAGGATGTCTAACACTTCTTTAGGTGTTTCTTGGACATTTGAGATTCCTCAGTTGAGAATTCTTTGCTTAGTTCTGTACCCCATTTTTAATAGGATTATTTGGTTCTTTGGTGTCAAGCTTCTTGAGTTCTTTGTATATATTGGATATTAGCCCTCTATGGGATGTAGGGTTGGTAAAGATGTTTTCCCAATCTGCAGGTTTCCTTTTTTGTCCCATTGACAGTGTCCTTTACCTTAAAGAAGCGTTTCAGTTTCATGAGGTCCCATTTGTCAATTATTAATCTTAGAGCCTGAGCCACTTGTGTTCTGTTCAGGAAAATCACAACTGTGTCTATGTGTTCAGAACTCTTTCCCACTTTCTCTTCAATCAGATTCATCTATCTGGTTTTATGTGGAGGTCCTTACCCCACTTAGAAAATCTAGATGAAATGGATGATTTTCTAGACAGATACCAGGTACCAAAGTTAAATCAGGAACAAATAAAGTATCTGAACAGTTGCATAAGACCTAAGGAAATGAAATCAGTCATTAAAATTCTCCCACCCCAAAAAACCCCAGGGCCTGATGGTTTTAGTGCAGAATTCTATCAGATCTTCAAAGAAGACCTAGTAACAATACTCCTCAAACTATTCCACAAAATAGAAGCAGAAGGAATACTACTTAATTCATTCTATGAAGCTACAGTTATGCTGATGCCTAAGCCACATAAAGACCCAACAAAGAAAGAGAACTTCAGACCAATTTCACTTATGAATATCAATGCAAAAATACTCAATAAAATTCTCACAAACCAAGTCCAAGAACACATCAAAATAAACATTCACCACAACCAAGTAGGCTTCATCCCAGGGATGCAGGGATGGGTCAATATACAGAAATCCATCAACATAATCCACTATATAAACAATCTCAAAGAAAATAATCACACGATTATTTCATTAGATGCTAAAAAGGCCTTTGACAAAATACAGCACCCCTTCATGTTAAAAGTGTTGGAAAGATCAGGAATTCAAGGCATATACCTAAACATAATAAAATCAACATACAGCAAACCAACAGCCAACATCAAATTAAATGGAAAGAAACTTGAAGCAATCCCACCAAAATCAGTGACAAGACAAGGTTTCTCTCTCTCTCTCTCTCTCTCTCTCTCTCTCTCTCTCTCTCTCTCTCTCTCCCTCTCCCTCCCCCTCCCCCTCCCTCTCTCCCTCTCCCTCTCTCTCTCCTTCATATAGTACTTTAAATTCTAGCTAGAAAAATTATACAACAAAAGGAGGTCAAAGGGATATGAATTAGAAAGGAAGAAGTCAATATAGCATTATTTGCAGATGATATGATAGTGTATATAAGCAACTCCAAAAATTCTATCACAGAGCTCCTATACCTGATAAACAACTTCACCAAAGTAGCTAGATATAAAATTAACTCAAACAAATCAGTAGCCTTTCTTTACACCAAGAATAAGTTAGCTAAGAAAGAAATTAGGGAAACAACACTCTCCACAGTAGTCACAAGTATTATACAATATCTTGTCATAATTCTACCCAAGTAAGTGAAAGATCTGTATGACAAGAACTTCAAGTCTCTGAAGAAAGAAATCAAAGTAGTCTTCAGAAGATGAAAAGATCTCACATGCTCATGGATTAACATAGTAAAAATGGCCATCTTACCAAAAGCAATCTACACATTCAATGCAATCCCCATTAAAATTCTAACTCAATTTTTCACAGAGATAGAGAGAGCAATTCTCAACTTCATCTGGAATAACAAAAAACCCAGGATAGGGAAAACAATTCTCAACAATAAGAGAACTTTTAGGGGAATGGCTATCCCTGACCTCAAGCTGTACTACAGAGCAATAGTGATTAAAAACTGTGTTGTGTTGGTATAGAGGAAGACAGGTAGATAAATGGAATAGAATTGAAGACCCAGAAATAAACCCACACACCTATAGTCACTTGGTCTTTGACAAAGAAGCCAAAACCATAGAGTGGGGAAAAGACAGAACTTTCAACAAATGGTGCTAGTCTAATTATCAGTCTACATGTAGGAGAATGCAAATTGATTAATTCTTTTTTTAATTAGGTATTTTCCTCATTTACATTTCCAATGCTATCCCAAAAGTCCCTCATACCCCCTCCCACTCCCCTATCCACCCACTCCCACCTTTTGGCCCAGGCGTTCCTTTGTACTGGGGCATATAAAGTTTGCAAGTCCAATGGGCCTCTCTTTCCAGGGATGGCCGACTAGGCTATCTTTTGATACATATGCAGCTAGCGTCAAGAGCTCTGGGGTACTTGTTAGTTCATAATGTTGTTCCACCTATAGGGTTGCAGATCCCTTTAACTCCTTGGGTACTTTCTCTAGCTCCTCCATTGGGGGCCCAGTGATCCATCCAATAGCTGACTGTGATCATCCACTTCTGTGTTTTCTAGGCTCCGGCATAGTCTCACAAGAGACAGCTCTATCTGTGTCCTTTCAGCAAAGTCTTGCTAGTGTATGCAATGGTGCCAGCGTTTGGAAGCTGATTATGGGATGGATCCCCGGATATGGCAGTCTCTAGATGGTCTATCCTTTCGTCACAGCTCCAAACTTTGTCTCTAACTCCTTCCATGGGTGTTTTGTTTAATTCTTATCTCCTTGTACAAAAATCAAGTTCTTAAAAATAATGAAAAAGTTGAAACAGTGTTGTGTCAATTGGACCAGTGTTTGTAAAATGAAACCCACTTAGGTTTCTGTAGTGACTTGAGTGTCAGTGTGAGGATGTGTGTGGAAAATGCAAATCTGTAGAAATAGTAATAGGAAACATATTGAATTTATGAGGAAAATGTTGGAAGGTAAGGTTATAGCTTATTTTCTATTGTTGCGAAAACTCCACAATTACTGGCAACTTAGTTGAAAAAAGTTTATTTAGCTTGCACTTTAATGTCTGTCTTAGTCAGGGTTTCTATTCCTGCACAAACATCATGACCAAGAAGCAGTTTGGGGAGGAACGGGTTTATTCAACTTACACTTCCATACTGCTGTTCATCACCAAAGAAAGTCAGGACTGGAACTCAAGCAGGTCAGGAAGCAGGAGCTGATGCAGAGGCCATGGAGGAATGTTCTTTACTGGCTTGCTTCCCTGGCTTGCTCAGCCTGCTCTCTTATAGAACCAAGACAACCAGCCCAGAGATGGTCCCACCCACAAGGGGCCTTTCCCCCTTGATCACTAATTGAGAAAATGCCTTACAGCTGGATCTCATGGAGGCATTTCCTCAACTGGAGCTCCTTTCTCTGTGGTAACCCCAGCTGTGTCAAGTTGACACAAAACTAGCCAGTACAAAGTCACAGTCATTACTGAGGAAACTCAGGGCAGGAACTCAAGTAGAAACCACAGAGTAACAGTTCTTACTGTCTCACTCACAAGCTCCTAGTCAGCTAGCTTCCTTACACAACCCAAGCCCACCTGCTTAGGGACTGTGCGCCCATTGGGGCCTGGGCCTTCCTGTAATAATCAATAATTAGAGAAGTTCTTCTGAGATATGATCATAAGCCGATCTGATCTGGGTAGTCACCCAAATAAGTCTGGCCTGTGTCAGGTTGAGAGCTCAAGTTTATTAGAACAGGTAGCTACATAATTGAAAATTAGCGGGCATGGTGGCATACACCTTTAATCCCAGCACTTGGGAGACAGAGGCAGGCAGATTTCTGAGTTCGAGGCCAGCCTGGTCTACAAAGTGAGTTCCAGGACAGCCAGGGATATACAGAGAAACCCTGTCTCAAAAAACAAAAAACAAAAAACAAAAAACACAAAAAATCAAAACAAAACAAAAAAAAAAGAAAGAAAAGAAAATTAGCCTAAGTGGGATGAGAGTGCTACTCAGAAGTAAAACACTTGCTTACCATGCACAAAGCACTGGGCAATGTCTATAGCACAATATACAATGTTTTTTTTTTTGTGTGTGTGTATATGGAAAAACATGGTGATATATAAAAATCAAGCTAAATTGGACAAGTTTGTTACATAACCCCTTGCAATCTATTTACCACTCCTGTAAGATAATGGTAAAGAAAACTGCATTCTTAAGTGCAGCATTTACCGAAAATAAGGTCTTCCAAGTGCTACTAAACAGAAAGTCCTTCTTGCCACTCTATTTCAATGGAGAAAAGTCACTCAGATAGTATTTATACCCATCTAATTTTCCAGAAGTGAATATAAACGATCCTTCCATTTATTTATATGGGAGCAATTTATTAACATTAAATATGATTTTAATGCGTCTATCGTCTATCCTTTTACTCAAAATTGCTGTCATTGAAAGGGTGGACTAAGGCCACTCTTGCAAAGCTAAAATAAAAAAAAAAAGATGAAATGGAGCTTTTAGTAGACAAAAATACTCCACGGAAATGTAATCTGTTGGATGTTGATGAAACAAAACATAGCCTATCCAAAAAGTAAAATTCTTTCCAATTTTAAAAAAAGTAAGCATGGTATTTGGTATCTGCCATTAGCAACAGATTTTTAAAAGTGTGACACAAGAAGGGCATAGATTTGTTGCGGGGATTGATAGCATATGGATAGACAAGCCCAGTGCATGTGCATGCTACATGATGTGTACATTTTAAATTTGAAGAGAAAAATTACTACTCCGTGGTATGTTTCTAAAGCTATAGACGACTAGATAAATGAGAATCTAATACCTTCAAATTACAAACTAATTATTTCAGTTGCTGCTCTGTTTGAGACAGCATTACTTTGTAGCTCAGGGTGGTCTAGAATTCACAATCTTTCTGCCTGAGTTTCCTTAGGGCTGAGTTAGAAACGACTGTGCCATTGATCTTTATTTTCCTTTCTCATTTTATTTATTAGTTCTTTGTGAATTTTGAACAAGATTTTTAATTGTATTTACCTCCGCCTTCAACTCTTCCCAGATGCATGGTACCATTCCTTCATATTTTCCTTAAAACTCACACACACACACACACACACACACACACACACACACACACACATACACACACAAACTCACACACACACACACACACACACACACACACACACACACACACACACCAAACAAACAAACAATCAAAATGAAACCATAGAGCCCAATCCGAGCTGCCCATATAAATTGGCCCATATTCCACTGGAGTATGGTTGACCTTGTAGGGGCCACACCCACAAAGAAAGTTGCTTCTTCCTCCCCATGCAGCTATCAATTGCCACCATCTGTTCCTCTTGGGGGTGGGGCTTTGTGCTACCCTGCTCTCCATGCTCAGGTTGTGGCTATCTTGAGCTTACACATGCTTATGCATGCTGTCTGTTTTGTTTCTGAGGCATTTCTAGGTTATCAGTAACATTGAGTAGACAGTGAAAGTAGAAAGCACAGAACTAACTACTGAGTATCCTCTCCCCAGACATGCAGAGTGACCTGCCTCCACTGAGCTTTCTCATAGTGATGGATTTATTACAATCAATGAGCCAAAACGTCACAATCCTTATGCAGCTCGTAGCTGATAGTCAGTCTTTCTTCTGCTGCTTCATGTCCTATATAGGAAATAGTGTGTTCTAATCCATTTCTTCCAGTGTGTGGCTTCTCTTATTATTTGGATAGAATTTTCACAGAGTAGATGTAGTTCGTTCTATTTTTACCTTCTGAATAATTTTAATCAATATACATGAAAATTATTTACTAATGGAGTAATATTAAAGTGAGGGATAAAAAGGCACAGATTTCAGATATTTATATGTGTTTCAAGGAGGTTAAATATACCTCTATCAGCAACCATTATTTCTTTATAGTAAAATGTTGAAAATCTTTCACTTCTAGCTTTTTGAATTACACAGTATATTGTATTATCTGTAGACAAAGCAGCAACAGGAACTTCTTACTTTTCCCAAGACTGTCACCTTGTCTCAGAAAACAAACAAGATCTGTGGAGATGGCTCACTGGTTAAGAACACTGGCTGCTTTGGCAAAGGACATCGGTTCAGTTCACAGCACCCACATGGCAGCTCACAACCTCATGTAAGTCTATAGCTTCCGAGGCTCTGGTAGCTTTATGGCCTTTTTGAGAATTTTCATTCATATGGTGCACATGAACTCAGGCAGGCAAATGCATAGACATACAAAAAAAATAAATAATAACGAGCGTTTAAAAGAAAAGGTAGCCCAGTAGAATCTTCTGCATAGCAAAGGTTACAACCAACAGATTGAGAAGACAAGAGAGAAGGAGGGGAATGCCCTTGGAAAGGAGGAGAGTACCCAGAATTCATAACCTGTTCTAAAAATCTCAATAGCAATAAATCTATGGTTCCCAGGAGGAGACATGCAAATGGCCCGCGGGTATATAAATAAGTGCTGTTCCACTAATTACCAGGAAATTCAGAATAAAATGCAATGAGATATCGCCTTACCCCAGCAAGAACGGCTGTTATCAAAACAACAAAGCAAAACAAAACCCAAGGATAACGAGAGGTAAGAGATCATGTGGATGGAAGAGAGTTCTTGTACTCTGTTGGTGGCAAAGTAAATTAGTACAGTCATTGTAGAAAGCAGCATGGAAGCTCTGTAAAGAGTGAGAAACAGCTTCCCTTAGACCCAGACACCTCATTAGTTTTAGTATGTTCAGATGACATGATATCAGAATCTTAAAGAGACAAGCATCATTTTTAACAATGGCCCAGAAATGGAACCAGCTGGTGTCAATCAGCTAACGAGTGAATACAGGAAGTGTGGCATACTAGTGTATGCTAGTGTATACTAGTGTATGCTGTTAGGCCACAAACGAAATCTTGTCACCGATTACAACGTGGATGGAACTGGAAATTGTTATACTAAGTAAAAGAAGCCAGGTGAAGAAAGACAATGTCACATGATCTCTCTCCTATGTGACCTCTAATAAGAGCTGTGTGGCTAGGGGAATGGGTACAGGAGGCCAGGACAAGAGATGGGGAGCGGGGAAGGGTGGCCAGTGGGCCCTAAATATCACTGATCATGCTTTTGTTGCTGTATCTAAAAAAAAAAAAATCACTGCCTGGGCCTAAAGACATGGCTCAACAGTCTTGAAAGAGCTTGCTGCTCTTTCAAAGGATCCTGGTTTGATTCCCAACCTACCTCAGGTATGTCATAGCTGACTGCAAGACTAATTTCAAGATATTTGATACCCTCTGGTATGGACAAGCCTCTGCACACATGTGATGCATGCAGACGTGTGTGTGTGTGTGTGTGTGTGGGAGAGAGAGAGAGAGAGAGAGAGAGAGAGAGAGAGGGAGGGAGGGAGGGAGGGAGGGAGGGAGGGAGGGAGGGAGGGAGGGAGAGAGAGAGAGAGAGAGAAATACAAAATAAATGTGTGTATATATAGGTATATGTACAAAATAAATATTTTAAGAAGTCTTGCTAAAGCATAATAACAGCTAGAATTTCCAATATGTTGTTCTATTTAGCATCTTCATGTTTTTGCGCTTTGTATTTGGAATTATTTCAGTGGAGAATGTAATATAGATTATTATGATCTTTTTTTTGCTGAATATGTTTTCAGTTGTTACATTAAACAGCTTTTCAAAATATTAAAATTTTCTCTGAGGAATCTTCTTTCTTCAAAGACTAGGAAGATATCCTAGCTATATCCACCCAGGGGCAGTTGTCCTGAGAAGTCTATTGTTTCTTTCATATCATATCATCTTGACTGTTAATATGCCTTGAAATCAGGAAGTATCATTCTCTCACTTTGTTTTTTTTTTTCTTTCAATATCTGCTTACTATTGTATTTACTAGAGGTATCTTAGCAGAATACCACAGATAGTGGCTTAAGAAACAAAGAAGAGTTATCTTTGCAGAACACTGGAGGTTGGACATGCAAGACAAAGATGCTAGCAGAGTTGATGCTCCTGGATCACCTCCTAGGCTTGTAGATAATCACACTGCTGTTTCTTCTTTGTATGGTTTATCTGATGCATGCACATTCCTGGCATCGCTCTGTATATTGGGAAGTTCTCTTACCAGAACATGTCTGAAACTTTTATCTTTCCACGGGAAGTCTTGCCATTGTAAAAGCAAATAACTTTCTGAGTTCTTTCTAATTGATATTTGAATAGAGTGTCAACTTCAAACTGTGAACTGATATCCTGAGACTATTAAGTCTCTTAACACAATCATGGGTTCCTTCCATTTTGATTTTTTATTTTTGTTTACATTGACATATTTGAACTGTACATATTAACAGGATTTGAGTAAGCATTTCTCCACATGCATACAGCACTCATGGATCCAATTCAATTTAACTTTACCACCTCCACCCGAGTTCTTAACCTTTATTTTGCATTTGGCTCAACCCTTTAGCTTTTATGTGGAGAGGCTATTTGTGTTTCAGTTCCTGACTTATTTTGCTTTAATGTAATGATAATCAGTTTCATCAATTCTGTGTACGTTAGTAGATTTATTTTCCTCTGTTCATGAGTAGCACTCCACAGCATGGCTCTCTCTTTTTACGTGCTCATTCACACACTGATAGCCATGTCAACTGATTATATACCTTAGTCATGGTGAACTGTGTGACAGGAAATCTGGGCTCTAACTTTAAGTCCTTTGGCTATGTGCCCAGGATCTTCAGCTTTTTTTTTCTTCTTATTTTAGAAACCTCTGGTTTTTTCTCCATAACATTTGTAATTCTACACTCGCCTTAACAGTATGTAAGAGTTCCCCACCTCAAATTCTTACCAGAATTTGTTATTTTTTTATGATGATTCTAGCCGAAGTAAGAGATTTTTTCACTTTAGCTTTGATTAGCAGTTCCCTGATGTGTAAAGATCTCAAACATTTTCTTTCATGCATGTGTTGCTGTTGGAGTTGATTTGAGTTCTAGACTTCTTAAGTGGAACTGACACTTGCTTTGTTTCATATAACCTAAACATTCCATTTTAATATAGCTATAAATGAAGTAGCTTTAATTTGGAGTGGCACTTGTTGATCCCTGGTATATAGAAAAATAATGAGCATTTGTAGATTGACTTGACCAGATGAATTATGTTCTGTATCCTCCTTACCCACCTCATGGAAACGCGAATTCTCAGAGCCCTAGGATGTGAGTATATTTGGATCTAGAAACTTCTAAAGAGGTGTTTAGGCGAGAATGAGATTGTTGGGGTTGGGCCTTAGTACACTAGGAGAACACAAGGGTACACTTGAGCAGAGGAAGGACAGCTACAGAGACATTGATAGCTATGGAGACATTGGTAGCCAAAAAGACTGGCCTCAGGAAAAACAGAACAAACCTTCTGATACCTGGATCTCCCATTTCCAGTCTACAGAAGTAGGCAAATAGGAATCTCTGTGGTGCTGAGCCATAGAATCTGTGTCTTTTCATTAGGAAAGCGACAGAGCCTCAACCTCACAATCCTGATGACACCACACCAAAGCTTTAGTCTCCTGTGGATTACAGAGTAGCTTGAAATGATTTCTGATTTATAAAATAAAGAAAAGAACACTATCAATTAAAAGAAATGACAGGAATGACAGGAACATCCTCTTCTTCTCTGAATTACAGTAATGCACATCTTCAGGTAAGGGTGCTTTGTTTAGGGATCCAGCAAGTGGCAAATCCTGGTGTGGTCCACAGAGCAGCACTCACTGCACACATAGTATGTGTTTAATGGCTGAAGGAGGGCATGGCAACTACTGAGATTGTCTAAGAAACTTTAAGGAAAAAAAATGAATCTTATGAAGATGAAAACTTTCTCTCTCTCTCTCTCTCTCTCTCTCTATTCATTTATTTATTTTTGGTTAGGAAGAAAATAAGTTGTGGAGAATGAAAGATGCCCAGGAAAGAGGTTTCTTCTGTTAGAGCAAACCCTTTCAGGTCCTCACTCTCTCAAAAGGATGAAGTAGATGGATGGGCTGTAAAATGGAGGGTGCACAGGTCTAAGGACATGGCTTAGTTGTAAGAGAGCTTGCTGTATGAGTGTGAGCACATGGGATCTACTCTCAGTATCCACATAAAAGGCTGGATGTACCTGTGATCTCAGGGGTTGGGAGGCAGAGACAGGCTTGCTAATTAGCCAATCTAGTCACTTGGTGAACCCCAGGGTCTATGAGAGGCACCATCTCAAAAACTAAGGTGGAGAGAGATTGACAATGGTCCTAACACTGGCCATGTATGCATACCAAAATATGCATACACTCACAGACAAAAAAAACCACAATTGCACACACATATGGATACCCCACTCATGTACATAGTCAGAAACACACATAATGCACGCGCATACACATACCCAATCAGGTACACACTCACAAACACATACACACAGTATATCCACTTGGGCATATGCACACTCACAAATATGTACACATTCACAAGTGTGTATATACTTATAAACATGTACATCTGATGTACACACATGCACACTCACACATGGACACACTCACAAACTCATACAAAATGCACTCACACATATGTACATTCACACATATACACACTCAAATATTCAAATGCACATGCATACTTATACGCACTCACAAACACTTACAGGCATATGCACTGCCGCACAAGCACACACAGACAGCCAGGCATATACACACACTGCTGTCTTCAGTTTTTTACCTCAGATAGGCTGTAGCCTTCTGCTTCTTTAGTTCTCCTACATGTTCCTGCTGGAAGAACATCTGCTGCAGGGAAAGAGGACCTGGAAAATTTCCCCTGTGGCAAGTGACACAGTTGAAAAGGAGAAGATGACCTCAGTGGCCTCATCACAGGCATTTTTCTGCTTCTCACATGAGGGTGTCCCTTCTGTTACAGCAAGACTTGAGAGATATTTGTGCTTAAAGGCTAGTAAGTAACTGAAGAGTAGCCCAGGCTTGACCCAGGAGATGATTAAAGAGTGTGTATCCATGGGCAAGAGGTTACCCAATGTACAACTGTGACAAGCCGGGTCTAATCTTTTTTTTTCCATTTTTTATTAGGTATTTAGCTCATTTACATTTCCAATGCTATACCAAAAGTCCCCCATATCCACCCACCCTCACTCCCCTACCCACCCACTCCCCCTTTTTGGCCCTGGCGTTCCCCTGTACTGGGGCATATAAAGTTTGCAAGTCCAATGGGCCTCTCTTTCCAGTGATGGCCGACTAGGCCATCTTTTGATACATATGCAGCTAGAGTCAAGAACTCCGGGGTACTGGTTAGTTCATAATGTTGTTCCACCTATAGGGTTGCAGATCCCTTTAGCTCCTTGGGTACTTTCTCTAGCTCCTCCATTGGGAGCCCTGTGATCCATCCATTAGCTGACTGTGAGCATCCACTTCTGTGTTTGCTAGGCCCCGGCATAGTCTCACAAGAGACAGCTACATCTGGGTCCTTTCCATAAAATCTTGCTAGTATATGCAATGGTGTCAGCGTTTGGATGCTGATTATGGGGTGGATCCCTGGATATGGCAGTCTCTACATGGTCCATCCTTTCATCTTAGCTCCAAACTTTGTCTTTGTAACTCCTTCCATGGGTGTTTTGTTCCCAATTCTAAGGAGGGGCATAGTGTCCACATTTCAGTCTTCATTCTTCTTGAGTTTCATGTGTTTAGGAAATTGTATCTTATATCTTGGGTATCCTAGGTTTGGGGCTAATATCCACTTATCAGTGAGAACATATTGTGTGAGTTCCTTTGTGAATGTGTTACCTCACTCAGGATGATGCCCTCCAGGTCCATCCATTTGCCTAGGAATTTCATAAATTCATTCTTTTTAATAGCTGAGTAGTACTCCATTGTGTAGATGTACCACATTTTCTGTATCCATTCCTCTGTTGAGGGGCATCTGGGTTCTTTCCAGCTTCTGGCTATTATAAATAAGGCTGCTAAGAACATAGTGGAGCATGTGTCCTTCTGACCCGTTGGGGCATCTTCTGGATATATGCCCAGGAGAGGTATTGCTGGATCCTCCGGTAGTACTATGTCCAATTTTCTGAGGAACCGCCAGACTGATTTCCAGAGTGGTTGTACAAGCCTGCAATCCCACCAACAATGGAGGAGTGTTCCTCTTTCTCCACATCCACACCAGCATCTGCTGTCACCTGAATTTTTGATCTTAGCCATTCTGACTGGTGTGAGGTAGAATCTCAGGGTTGTTTTGATTTGCATTTCCCTGATGATTAAGGATGTTGAACATTTTTTCAGGTGCTTCTCTGCCATTCGGTATTCCTCAGGTGAGAATTCTTTGTTCAGTTCTGAGCCCCATTTTTTAATGGGGTTATTTGATTTTCTGAAGTCCACCTTCTTGAGTTCTTTATATATGTTGGATATTAGTCCCCTATCTGATTTAGGATAGGTAAAGATCCTTTCCCAATCTGTTGGTGGTCTTTTTGTCTTATTGACGGTGTCTTTTGCCTTGCAGAAACTTTGGAGTTTCATTAGGTCCCATTTGTCAATTCTCGATCTTACAGCACAAGCCATTGCTGATCTGTTCAGGAATTTTTCCCCTGTGCCCATATCTTCAAGGCTTTTCCCCACTTTCTCCTCTATAAGTTTCAGTGTCTCTGGTTTTATGTGAAGTTCCTTGATCCACTTAGATTTGACCTTAGTACAAGGAGATAAGTATGGATCGATTCGCATTCTTCTACACGATAACAACCAGTTGTGCCAGCACCAATTGTTGAAAATGCTGTCTTTCTTCCACTGGATGGTTTTAGCTCCCTTGTCGAAGATCAAGTGACCATAGGTGTGTGGGTTCATTTCTGGGTCTTCAATTCTATTCCATTGGTCTACTTGTCTGTCTCTATACCAGTACCATGCAGTTTTTATCACAATTGCTCTGTAGTAAAGCTTTAGGTCTGGCATGGTGATTCCACCAGAAGTTCTTTTATCCTTGAGAAGACTTTTTGCTATCCTAGGTTTTTTGTTATTCCAGACGAATTTGCAAATTGCTCCTTCCAATTCGTTGAAGAATTGAGTTGGAATTTTGATGGGGATTGCATTGAATCTGTAGATTGCTTTTGGCAAGATAGCCATTTTTACAATGTTGATCCTGCCAATCCATGAGCATGGGAGATCTTTCCATCTTCTGAGATCTTCTTTAATTTCTTTCTTCAGAGATTTGAAGTTTTTATCATACAGATCTTTCACTTCCTTAGTTAGAGTCACGACAAGATATTTTATATTATTTGTGACTATTGAGAAGGGTGTTGTTTCCCTAATTTCTTTCTCAGCCTGTTTATTCTTTGTATAGAGAAAGGCCATTGACTTGTTTGAGTTTATTTTATATCCAGCTACTTCACCGAAGCTGTTTATCAGGTTTAGGAGTTCTCTGGTAGAATTTTTAGGGTCACTTATATATACTATCATATCATCTGCAAAAAGTGAAATTTTGACTTCCTCTTTTCCAATTTGTATCCCCTTGATCTCCTTCTGTTGTCGAATTGCTCTGGCTAATACTTCAAATACTATGTTGAAAAGGTAGGGAGAAAGTGGGCAGCCTTGTCTAGTCCCTGATTTTAGTGGGATTGCTTCCAGCTTCTCTCCATTTACTTTGATGTTGGCTACTGGTTTGCTGTAGATTGCTTTTATCATGTTTTGGTATGGGCCTTGAATTCCTGATCTTTCTAAAACTTTTATCATGAATGGGTGTTGGATCTTGTCAAATGCTTTTTCTGCATCTAACAAGATGATCATGTGGTTTTTGTCTTTGAGTTTCTTTATATAATGGATTACATTGATGGATTTTCATATATTAAACCATCCCTGCATCCCTGGAATAAAACCTACTTGGTCAGGATGGATGATTGCTTTAATGTGTTCTTGGATTCGGTTAGCGAGAATTTTATTGAGGATTTTTGCATCGATATTCATAAGAGAAATTGGTCTGAAGTTCTCTATCTTTGTTGGGTCTTTCTGTGGTTTAGGTATCAGAGTAATAGTGGCTTCATAAAATGAGTTGGGTAGAGTACCTTCTACTTCTATTTTGTGAAATAGTTTGTGCAGAACTGGAATTAGATCTTTGAAGGTCTGGTAGAACTCTGCACTAAACCCGTCTGGTCCTGGGCTTTTTTTTTTGGCTGGGAGACTATTAATAACTGCTTCTATTTCTTTAGGTGATATGGGACTGTTTAGATGGTCAACTTGATCCTGATTCAACTTTGGTACCTGGTATCTGTCCAGAAATTTGTCCATTTCGTCCAGGTTTTCCAGTTTTGTTGAGTATAGCCTTTTGTAGAAGGATCTGATGGTGTTTTGGATTTCTTCAGGATCTGTTGTTATGTCTCCCTTTTCATTTCTGATTTTGTTAATTAGGATTTTGTCCCTGTGCCCTTTAGTGAGTCTAGCTAAGGGTTTATCTATCTTGTTGATTTTCTCAAAGAACCAACTCCTCGTTTGGTTAATTCTTTGAATAGTTCTTCTTGTTTCCACTTGGTTGATTTCACCCCTGAGTTTGATTATTTCCTGCCGTCTACTCCTCTTGGGTGAATTTGCTTCCTTTTTTTCTAGGGCTTTTAGATGTGTTGTCAAGCTGCTAGTATGTGCTCTCTCCCGTTTCTTCTTGGAGGCACTCAGAGCTATGAGTTTCCCTCTTAGAAATGCTTTCATTGTGTCCCATAGGTTTGGGTACGTTGTGGCTTCATTTTCATTAAACTCTAAAAAGTCTTTAATTTCTTTCTTTATTCCTTCCTTGACCAAGGTATCATTGAGAAGAGTGTTATTCAGTTTCCACGTGAATGTTGGCTTTCCATTATTTATGTTGTTATTGAAGATCAGTCTTAGGCCATGGTGGTCTGATAGGATACATGGGACAATTTCAATATTTTTGTATCTGTTGAGGCCTGTTTTGTGACCAATTATATGGTCAATTGGAGAAGGTCCCGTGAGGTGCTGAGAAGAAGGTATATCCTTTTGTTTTAGGATAAAATGTTCTGTAGATATCTGTCAGGTCCATTTGTTTCATAACTTCTGTTAGTTTCACTGTGTCCCTGTTTAGTTTCTGTTTCCACGATCTGTCCATTGAAGAAAGTGGTGTGTTGAAGTCTCCCACTATTATTGTGTGAGGTGCAATGTGTGCTTTGAGCTTTACTAAAGTGTCTTTAATGAATGTGGCTGCCCTTGCATTTGGTGTGTAGATATTCAGAATTGAGAGTTCCTCTTGGAGGATTTTACCTTTGATGAGTATGAAGTGTCCCTCCTTGTCTTTTTTTGATAACTTTGGGTTGGAAGTCGATTTTATCCGATATTAAAATGGCTACTCCAGCTTGTTTCTTCAGTCCATTTGCTTGGAAAATTGTTTTCCAGCCTTTCACTCTGAGGTAGTGTCTGTCTTTTTCCCTGAGATGGGTTTTCTGTAAGCAGCAGAATGTTGGGTCCTGTTTGTGTAGCCAGTCTGTTAGTCTATGTCTTTTTATTGGGAAATTGAGTCCATTGATATTAAGAGATATTAAGGAAAAGTAATTGTTGCTTCCTGTTATTTTTGTTGTTAGAGTTGGCATTCTGTTCTTGTGGCTGTTTTCTTTTTGGTTTGTTGAGTGATTACTTTCTTGCTTGTTCTAGGGCGTGATTTCCGTCCTTGTATTGCTTCTTTTCTGTTATTATCCTTTGAAGGGCTGGATTCGTGGAAAGATATTGTGTGAATTTGGTTTTGTCGTGGAATACTTTGGTTTCTCCATCTATGGTAATTGAGAGTTTGGCCAGGAATAGTAGCCTGGGCTGGCATTTGTGTTCTCTTAGTGTCTCTATAACATCTGTCCAGGCTCTTCTGGCTTTCATAGTCTCTGGTGAAAAGTCTGGTGTAATTCTGATAGGCCTTCCTTTATATGTTACTTGACCTTTCTCCCTTACTGCTTTTAATATTCTATCTTTATTTAGTGCATTTGTTGTTCTGATTATTATGTGTCGGGAGGAATTTCTTTTCTGGTCCAGTCTATTTGGAGTTCTGTAGGCTTCTTGTATGATCATGGGCATCTCTTTCTTTATGTTTGGGAAGTTTTCTTCTATTATTTTGTTGAAGATATTAGCTGGCCCTTTAAGTTGAAAATCTTCATTCTCATCAATTCCTATTATCCGTAGGTTTGGTCTTCTCATTGTGTCCTGGATTACCTGGATGTTTTGAGTTAGGATCCTTTTGCATTTTATATTTTCTTTGACTGTTGTGTCGATGTTCTCTATGGAATCTTCTGCACCTGAGATTCTCTCTTCCATTTCTTGTATTCTTTTGTTGATGCTCACATCTATGGTTCCAGATCTCTTTCCTAGGGTTTCTATCTCCAGCGTTGCCTAGCTTTGGGTTTTCTTTATTGTGTCTACTTCCCTTTTTAGTTCTAGTATGGTTTTGTTCATTTCCATTACCTGTTTGGATGTGTTTTCCTGTTTTTCTTTAATGACTTCTACCTGTTTGGCTGTGTTTTCCTGCTTTTCTTTAAGGGCATGTAACTCTTTAGCAGTGCTCTCCTGTAATTCTTTAAGTGACTTATGAAAGTCCTTCTTGATGTCCTCTATCATCATCATGAGAAATGTTTTTAAATCTGTGTCTAGATTTTCGGTTGTGTTGGGGTGCCCAGGACTATGTGGAGTGGGAGTGCTGCGTTCTGATGATGGTGAGTGGTCTTGATTTCTGTTAGTAGGATTCTTACGTTTGCCTTTCGCCATCTGGTAATCTCTGAAGCTAGCTCTTTTAGTTATCACTGCTATAGCTTGTTCTTCAGGTGACTCTGTTAGCCTCTATAAGCAGACCTGGAGGGTAGCACTCTCCTTAGTTTCAGTGGGCAGAGTATTCTCTGCAGACAAGCTCTCTTCTTGCAGGGAAGGTACCCAGATATCTGGTGTTCGAACCAGACTCCTGGCAGAAGTTGTGTTCCACTCACTAGAGGTCTTAGGATCCCGTGTGGAATCCTGTGTGGGCCCTTGCCCGTTTCAGGCGACTCCGCTGGCAAGGTAGCCCGGGGCTCGAGTGGAGCGGAAGGGGCTTGTGCCCCAGATCAGGCCCGGGTAGCCTGCTTCCCTATGTACCGCAGTCTCAGGTTCCTCGCGATTGGATTGGGGCAGGCGCTGTATTCCACTCACCAGAGGTCTTAGGATCCCGTGGGGAGTCCTGTGTGGGCCCTTGCGGGTTTTGGGCGAGACTCTGCTGGCAAGGTAGCCCGAGGCTCGAGTGGAGCGGAAGGGGCTTGTGTCCCAGATCAGGCCCGGGTAGCCTGCTTCCCTATGTACCGCAGTCTCAGGTTCCGCTCGATTGGATTGGGGCAGGCGCTGTGTTCCACTCATCAGAGGTCTTAGGATCCCGTGGGGAGTCCTGTGTGGTCCCTTGCCGGTGTTGGGCAAGACTCTGCTGGCAAGGTAGCCCGGGGCTCGAGTGGAGCGGAAGGGGCTTGTCCTGGGTCTAATCTTAAAGAATAAATCAAACACTAACTTCCTAACTATAAGACTGGACAAAGAAGCACGCTCTTATTGCCTGGTAGAATCTATTTCTCACAGTTTGTCACAAGTGACTAAAATAAATGCCTGCCTGTATAAAAAGAGAAATTATTTATATGGCTAAAAATAATCCATAACTTACAGAAGTATTTCCTGGTGAGGAGAAACCTTATGAATTATGGTTAATTTGGAATGTCTTGACTATATAACCCCTTCCTTACTCATTGAAAGAACAAGAAATAAAAAGAACATGGCAGATTTAACGGCCGTCTTGAGCTACTAAACTGACAAATGGAGCTTTCTGAAATGCAGTTTTCTGCATTTTGAAGGTAACGCAAGTCCAAGGGGATCCTCAGTGGAAACTTTTCCTGGTACAGTTGAGTTGTGACCATGGAAAGTCAGCGGTCTCCACAGAGTTCAGAGAACAACATTGTTGCATCTATCATGGGGCCTAAAGCAGCAAAGCACACAAAGACTGGTCTAGGATGCTCAGCTGAGACCATCCATATGTCACTTGGTGGGATGGGAATACTTACCGAAGTCTCCCATGGAAACTGACCCTGCATAAGGCACAGGCATCCGTGCAGGGAACGTCAAAGATGCTGAGAAGAGAACAAGATAAAACGAAGCCTCCTCACCCACAAGAAACTTAGTCTAGCTGCCTAGCAGTAAGCCAACTTGTTCCAGAAAGTAGATTGTAGAGGGAAGATTTCATTCCACAGCCTCCCAAGCCTCCAGCTCTGAGGTCCCGTAGGAGGCTGTAGTATGAAAAAACCCGGGGGTGGGGTGAAAAATTGCTCAGTGGGTAGAGCATTTATAGGCATGTGTCGGGGCCTGGATATGTTGGGACTTGGATTTTGATGTCCAGAAAAAAAAGTCTTTTAAAAACCCAGAAGTGATAGGACTTGTCTGCAGACCTAGCATTCCAACTCTGCAACACTGGGGAGCAAATAGGAGAATCCTTGGAATTTCCAGGCCAGCCAGCCTGCCATACTCATTGGACAAACAGATAGCTGGTCACAATCTATTTTTGAAGATGGGGACTGAGCTTTGAAGCTGTCTTCTGACCTCCACATGTGCTCCATGGCATCTGACCACTTGTGCTCCCACACGAACACACACATGTGTGCATACACACACATACACACACATACACACAAATACACATACAAACATACAAGATGAAGACTAATAAAAATTCTATGAGTATTTTGTCTTATTTTTAAATGTGTTATGTTTGTGGTTTTAGACATGTGTTACACTCATATATGAGCAAATATCAATAACTCGTAGCAAACATGGGCTTATTTTGTGAGAGGGTTGTTTTATCACGAAGGAACATGTTCAAATCATCTTAGAAATCACTACATAAACCTGGTATCTGTCTTATAAATTCCAGTGTTTTAGGGGGTTTGATAAAAGTAGGTAGATGTGTTGGGGAGGAAGGGTGGCTGAGAATTTTTTCCAGAGATATCAGAGAGCATCATCTAAAATATGATGCTAACAAAATTCTATCAATAGTATTATGAAAAGCAATGGTCTCCATATATCAGTCCTATGTGCCCTAACTCACCTGACTTTGTCTTCAAAATAGCAAGCAGCACCAGCCAGTGGATCATGATTTGTGTGAGGTTTGTGTGACCTTTATGCCAACGATCTTGATTTTGAGTGTTAAAATTAATAAAAAGCCTTTTCTGCAGGAGAGATTGCAGACTGCAGAGAACCTCACAAAACTCCACTGTTTTCCTCTAAGCTCTCTTTACAGAAGGCATATTGCCAATACCCTCTCTTGCTAGAGACCTAGTGATACCTCAGGAGTGAAGTGGAAAAACTAAACAAACAAAGCAAAAACTCCAAACCACCCAGACTGTAATTTTATATAACGCATGAAAGACCTCCTTTCCCATCTACATACATAATCTCTGGGCTCCTTGTTTATTCTGTCTGAGAATGCACATTCTCCACTTCAGGGCATAACATTTGTGGGAGCCTGTGGGCTGGAGGAAGACGTGCAATGGAGCTGCTTGCCAGTGGAGGCCAGAGGTCAGTTGGGATCTTCCTTCATTTTTTAAAAAGTAAAATGTACCATTTTTTTTTCTGATCTAGGGATATCATCAAATATACTCATGCTACCAGTAGGGCCACTTAGTTGCTGGTAACATAAAATCCTGTTCTGACTGACTTACAGAAAGACCTAAAGTACCAGAGTCTGAGAAGATTGCTCTGTCAGTGAGAATCTTTTTATGCAAACAAGAGGGCCTGAGTCAGTTTCCAGAATCTATGTAGAAAAGTCATGTTTGTTGATATGTGCTTTTAATGCACCTGCTCTAGGCTAGCGGGATAGAAAGAGTTAAATTCTAGGGCTCATCCATCAGCTAGTATTTTAGCTTGAACACACACACAGACACACACAGACACACACACACATAGAGACACACATAAACGCACACACACAGACACACACATGCACACACAGACACACAGACACAGACACACACACGCACACATACACACAGACACACAGACACATGCACACACGCACACACACACACACACAGACACACAGACACACACACAGACACATGCACACACACACACAGACACACACACACACTCACACACAAACATGCACACACACAGACACACAGACACACAGACAGACACACAGACACACACACACACACGCACACACACACAGACACACACACACACATGCACACACACAGACACAGACGCACACACACACAGACACACACACACGCACACACAGACACATAGACACATACACAGACACACACACACCGACACACACAGGCACACACACAGACACACACACACACAGACACACACACAGACACACACAGACCCACACACACGCACACACAGACACACAGACACACATGCACACACACACACATGCACACACACAGACACACACACAGACCCACACACATGTACACACAGACACACAGACACACACACGCACACACACAGACACACACACACTTACACACACACATACAGACACACACACACAGACACACACCACACCCTTGGACACATGAGACCAGGAATACACACACTTCAGAGCAGGCACAGAGAAAATGATAATTATTTATCTCAAAAGAAATGAAATAAATTGTCTTTGTAGCTAAATTGATGAGACTATCTCAAAACTTGGGGTATTGGGGCTGGAGAGATGATGGAGCTTAAGGGTGTCTTTTGTTCTTCCACAAGACCAGACTTTAACTCCCAGCACCCACACCAGGAACCTCATAACCACCTCTAACTCAAGTTCCAGCGGGTCCTACACCCTCCAGGGCCTCTATGGGCCACTTGGACACAGGGGCACACACTTATATAAACATTCATCCACAAAAAAATACAAGTAAGACTTAATCCCAACGAAACTTTGACCTCCACTCTGCTTTTGGTTGCCAGCTGGTGTTGAGAAAGAGCTGTAGCTGAACTGCTTATAAGTGCACACAATAGATGACTAAATACTTTGTCACAGATTAAAGTAGGTTCCATGTTCTTCCTGCAATGGGATCAGTTTTGACTCATATGCAAACCCATATGCATACCTGTTAGGGCAGATAGGAGCTGTTTCTGATACTGTAGATAATACCTATTCGTTAGGCATTCTGTACCTTTTGTAAACATGTCTCATGTGTATATGTCTGCAGACATGAGGGTTTGTGAATGAATGCTACCTGTAAGCTTGTGCAGAAGGCATCTCTTATAATAGCTTTCTAATTCATTCTCTACCCCCTTTTTCCACCTTCCATGCTTTGTACATTGCAATCAGATGGTCTTCTCCAAGTTTAAATCCATTGCCTGGGGAGGTGGCTAAGGGGTAAAGTGTAACTATGCAAGTGTAAGAGCCTGAATCCTGGTATCCCGCAGCCATATAAGAAGCTAGCCGTGGTAACGTAAGTCTGCAACTCCAGCTAATGGAGAAGGGGTTGGAGGCAAGGTAGATAGACAGACAGACGGACAGATAGATAGATCAATTAATAGATAAATGATAGATATTTTGATATTTAGATAGGTAGATAGACACAGACACACAGAGACAGATAGACATACAGAAAGATAAATAAACATAGAACTTAAAAACTTTTGGAGGCCTTGCATATGTTTCTAACCTGGATTCTGGATTCTGGAAATGAATGTAATATATCCAAACATAATTAAATCTTCATGAAGCCACTCAGTAATTACCCATAAAAGACAACTATGCAGATGGAATATGATAAGCACAGTTATACTTCTGGGCACGTATGTTAAAAAAATGATGACTTGTGTGGATACTCATATTTGTATATACTTGTTCATTCCACTTTATCAATGGTGTCACTAACCTGAACCAATACAAGAAACTAACCAGTAGGTGAGGCTCACACAACTATGATCCATCTGCAGCATGGGATGTGACCCTCCAATGAATGACTGTAAGCCTTTGGTGGCCATGCCATTGATAACTCTCAAAATGTCACATGCTGTGATTTCATTATGTAACATTCTCAAAATGACAAAACTCCAGAGACAAAGGGAATGAGGGCTTATTAGTGTTAGAGATAGGGGAGGAGGGGTACATGTAATAAAGGGGACCACATGGGGACCGCTGTGGTAATGACAATCATGGGTCTTGACTGTGGTTCCACAAGGATGCACATAGCATAAAATGACACAGCCTTGCACACACACCAGTGTTGATGTAAAATTCCTATTTTGATACTGAACCATAATCACATAGGCATCAACTATTTTGAAAGTAGACAACATCCAGAGAACGTCAGTTACTTTGTAACTTTCTGTGATTCTATTATTACTTCAAAAGACTTCAAGTGATTCAATTTGTTACAGTAACAGATGCTTTATGAGAGAATCTTGTGTGTGGTTGATACCAGTGCAAGGAAGTTGGTTCCCATATTCTAAGTGCAAGTAGCTAGAGGTAAATATCATTTTTGATCTTGTAAAGTAACATTTTTTATTTCATATGTCAGTGTTTGTGTATATTGGTACATCAATGTTCCTGCAGTAATGTGTGCATAAAACCCCTACAGTGTTCTTTCTAAGTAGAAATTTATATCAGGACATGAATTGCTATTTTTACTTCACAATTTGTATATCTACACTTTCATTTATGAGTATTATTGCATGTATACCTAGACCATACATAATCCAATAAACATATAATATTTAAATTTATTTTATTTTTGAAGATGCAGGTAAGTGTATGTACATAAAATTTTAATATTCTTTTTTAAAAATTAAATCTTTTACTAACAATATATATTAATTAAAGTTAGTCTTGTATTTATATTTTATTTTTAAAATTATATATAACATAGAATTTATCATTCCAACAATTTAAAATATACAATTTACAGGGAGCGTACCTGCTGATAGACTTCTCCTATTAACCTAATCTGAATGTTTAAAATGTTCTACTTCTTAAACATGCAAATATGTTGCCATCTTGTAATTTGCACATCTCAAAAATATTTAAATTAATCATGGCATGCATAAATAAACAATCATAAGATGAGCCTAAGGTAGATTAAAAGGACTGGCTTTAAATTTTAAAAGGCACTGGAGGACAAGCCCTAGTATAGGAAGAGGAAGACAGAAGTAAAATGGACATTTATAAAGAGTTTAATGAGAGTTTTATGAAATGTTGAAAAAGAGTATATAAAAAAGAAGAGATTTTGTAGGTACATATAGACTCTGGTCAGAGTGAATGGTAAACCCAGATGGAATTTGTGTGAGTGTGATGAGAAAGTCCCTTGACTTCTCAGTGCTTCAGTTGGCTCTTTGTAAAATGGAAATCTTTGAATTCTGCAGCTAACTCAAGGCTGTGGAGTGTGGATAAGATGCATCAATTCGATGATGCTCTAAATGTGCTGCTTAATTTAACACAGGACTTTATGAAACACTAGTTCTTAAAGATTTAAAAACGTGTGTGTATGATTAGTGTGTTGTTCAGAGAGGAATTGTTGGATCCTTGGGAGATGGGGTTCCAGGGATGTATAAGTGTGGATGCTGGGAGCCAAACTCCAGTTCTTTGCAAGGGCAGTCAGGCATTTTTGCCCACTCAGCCATCTCCATAGCCCCCATGTTTTAGTGTTATTAGAAACATGTCAGGTGATGAACTATCATTTTCTTCACCAATGGTGTGTAGGATATAAACTTTGACTTTACAACCTCAGAGAGGAGAATTTATCTACTGAATTGAATCAACTTTGAGTATGGGTGTGCATTTTAAAGATATTTGTGGATTTAATTTTACACAGATGATTTTTGTGTTTGATGTTTTATTTTATTTTCATTTGTTCTACTTTAAGCAACAAAACTCAGATGCTGCAAACATCACTCAGATTTTATTCAGTTTGTCTCTTATACTACTAGAATTATTAATTTATGTGTGTTGATTGATTATTTCTGAAATTTTATATACAGTTTATGATGAATATTTATCTGTTGTTTTAGATAGTTTGTCTTCACAATTTAGGTCAATGTGAGTTTTTATCTATGTATATTAGACATTGGGAAGCACTGTGGAAATGAATTTGATATATTTAAATATTTACATAAATATGGCCCTGCCATTGCACATTTAGGAACATTACCTAGATAAGGTGCATTTGTATATTAATAGAAAAGTTGGATAAATTTCTTGGAAGAATATTTTGTGTGTGGTACAGGAGGATGGAATACAAGTACAGACACAGGGCTAAGTAAGTTAACCACCGTAGCTGTATCTCTATGCCCCAAATGTTAATTTACAAAGGACAGTAACTGAAGAAAGCTACATGTCTGTCTGTACTATAATGGTTAAAATGTGATGTCCCTGGTGAGGATGGACACTGGAAACTCATGCGAAGGGATAAATAAGAGGATGATAGGCAGAGACGCCATCTTGAATGTAAATTAGATGTGATGCCACAATTTCTTTTAAATCCTGAAAAATAATGTAAAACATGTGCTATAAAATTATACAGGAATCCATAAGTGTGCTGAACTCTGAAGGCAAGATCTGACTCGTTTCCCAGGGAGAGTGAGGACTGTGATCCAGGAAGCACACCAGGAGCTTTCGGGATGGGCTAGTTCTTAAGCAACATAGTGGGGTAACAGTGTTTGCCCCTTTGTTCCAAGGAAGCCTTCCTCTGAGTTCCTACCATTCTTCTCTGTAATGGTCAACCAACTGTAATCTTCAATATCTCAGATTTGATAGAGAATTTGGCCCTCTGTATTTAAAGTTTATTTTTAATATTGTTAGTGTACACTTCTTTCATTTCAATAATGAAATATTTATTTTATCTCACTAATCCACAACTTTGGAACACTGCAAAATGTTTTACATATTCATTTTGGGAGGAGTTAAGTCATTTTTGGTCTCCAGGTTTTCTTTTGATAGACATAGTAAAAACAGAAATGATAAACAGAATAATTTCCTAAGAAAGATTGGGGAGTCTTGTTCAAAGGTAGCTGGAAAAGAAAAGAAGAAATTCTAGAAAAAGGAAGGAGAGGTGAGTAACAGGATTAAGAAAGTTTTTAGGAGTTGGCTGACTCCACTTTCCATGTAGTTAGGGAAAATATCTTTTACAGGGCAACAAAAGATTGCCCATGATTGAAAAAAATGTGCCATCTAAGGTACTTTTATAATGGGAAGAATTCTGAACAAGGGGCTATGAATAAATAATTGCCTGGTCACAGTGATGATGACACCTGTAAAGGTTAACTTTGTAAATTTTAGAATCACTAGGAAGAGAGTCTTTATGAGAGATTGCCTAAATTTGGTTGGCTCATGGGTGTGTCTGTCTCGCAATTTAGTTGATTGACATGGGAAGACTCAAGCCGCTGTGGTCAGCACCATCCCTTGGAAGGGAGTCCTTAACTGCAAGAGTAGAGAAATCCAGCTGAGAGCAAACAACCATGCACATGCAAGTGTATGCATTCATTCTCGACTGCAATTATAATGTGACCAGCTACTTCAATCTTCTCTCACAGTGATGTACTGTAATCTGTAATCGTGAGCTAACACTGTAATCTGTAATCATGATCTAAAACAAACCTTTTCCCACTAAGTTGCTTTTTGTCACAGTACTTTTATCATAGCAACAAAAGTAAAATTAGAACACCCTCTTTCTATAGTCTCAAAAATTATTTTACTTAAATTGATTTGCATTGATTCCAATCGAATATCTTTAAGATTAGAGACTGACCCACTAGAAAGTAAGAAATGGTGAGATGGGATTGGGATACCAATAAGACCATGCATAGATATGTCATGAAGTATATGCTGGTTATGAAATACAAGTACCAGCACTTTCAATTTTCTCTCTGCTAAATGGAGAGATGAGGCAACTATAATGTACTGAAGAGTGAAGCTAAGGTCATAGGAAGTATATACAGATTGTCATGGGAACAGAATTTCAGAGTTAATGTTTCCTTGTGATATGAGCAGGGAGAATAACCTGGATATATTCTACATGGGTCTGTGTGTGTGTCTGTGTGTGTGTGTGTGTGTGTGTGTGTGTGTGTGTGCACATGTGTGTGGTGCACTAATCCATGCATGTGCTGTAAAGTTAGAGGGGGAATGGTATTTGTCCTACTCTCCTACCCTCTGTCTTACTTCCTTCAGTGGCAGCTCTCACTGAACCTAGAGCTTGATGTTTGGGGCTAGGCTTTCTGGTAAGCCAGCTTCAGTAATCCTCCCATCTCCACCTACTACAACTTTGGAATGACCCACACTTGCAGCCACAACCAGCTCTTACATAGGTATCCAAACTTTGATCTTGATTTTTGTGGAAGTGTTCTTACCCTCTGAGCCATTTCCCCAACCCCTATGTAATGATATAGCTTTAATGTTTTGGGACACCTATGTTGGCAGCAGGTAGGGTGTGCTGGTTTCTCAGTGACCATGTCTGGTGGACCATGATCCTCATGAAGGTCTTCCTGTGTCAGTCAACATTATCTTTTCCACTCATGGCATCAACATGAAATGCATGCTGTATTTATTGTGGAGAATACTACACGTTGTAATAGACTTATAGGAGCAATTTTGAAAAGCATTCAACTGGTCTTCAAAGAATGAGTGACAACTATAGTGGAGTTGCTTTAACTATGAACCTTAGACTATTAACAGTGGAAGGGAGGTGCTCATGACAGGCTTAACCTTCTTGTTTTGGGGCTCAGGAGCTTGCTCAAGAGCTCTCTCATAATATCTAATGCTGGGGTCCAGAGTGGTTGCTACCATTACACAGATGTTTTACTCTGCTTCTAGAGCAGTGGTTGTCAACCTTCCTAATGCCCTGACCCTTTAATGGAGTTCCTCGCGTTGTAGTCACCTCAACCCATAAAATTACTCCATTAGTACTTCACAACTGTAAATTTGCTTTGGTCATGAAGCAAACTGTATCCTTATAGAGATAAGGGTTTGCAAGTGGGTCACAGCCCGCAGATTGAGAACTGCTGCCTGACAGGAAGTAGCTCCTCTCCTCGAAGACAGCACTCGATGGAAAAAAACAGTGGGCTTTTAATTCATTGGCCACTTGCTGTCCAGGATACTCACAGGATGCTCACTTTCATTCCCATATTTTATCTTTATAAAGCCAATTAAGGGGGATTTTATACCTCCATTTTTTTCAAGAACAAAAGGTTATGTGCAGTAGCTGAAGAGTCCAGGGCACCACCCCACATTGCCACATACCCCCTCCTCCAGAAAAAGATGATCATACTGAGCCTGTTATCTTCTCAGCCCTTCCTGCAATCTAATCCTAGTACACTTCATCATATGTGCTGAAACAAGGAATAGCAATAATTCAGTTACCAAATTTCATGCTAATTTACTCTAATACAGATTCCTGAAATTTGTTTTTTGCTCCTACATAATTTTGAATATTGACATTAAACTATATGTTACTTGTACATCTTCCATTTCTTTCTTTAAATAAACCTTGTTTATTTAAATCAAAATGATGAGAAATTGAAGGGTTTTCATAAATGTCCAAGGAAGCTTCCTGTTGTGTAACAGTTTCCTCCAAGACTGAAACATTCAGCCTTGCGTGGAAGCTCCTTAAGTAGGATGCTAAACAAAATGGTCCAAGAAGTTCCTGAAACTGAACAGATTCACTAGCCCCCTCCCTGCTGATGTAAACAATAAAAGCTGAAAGACCTTCTCACAAGAGCTGAGCTGCAAGGAAGACTCTCAGACCAGACCAGCTGCCTGGAAGAGGCAGAAGCCCTTGGGCTGCCTGGAAGATGTTTAGAGCAGAGAGTCATTTGGAGGGGACTCTCTCCAACCTGCTGAGCTGCCTGGAGGCTGGGCAGTGTGCTCCAAGTTTTCTAGTTTTTGTGAGCTGTCACCCATGCTGGGTTGGGCCTTAGTGATGCAATTGTCTTTGAGTCATTTGTGCTCCTGTAAGTGACTCCTCACCCCTACTTCTGTAAGTAACCCCAATGAAGCTCATTGGTCCACTAAGTTGGACTTTGGTGGTATCCATACTTTGGTCTTTCATGAATTCCCTATCTGGGGTGAGTAAAAGTGTGTCTTACATCTCCCCAAGAAAAGTTTTCTTGTACCACACACCCAGATCCAGCATGGTCCTTCCATGGAAAGGTACCATTTTATAACTGACATTGTTATTAGCTGAGGTTCACATTTTCACATTCACACACAATTTACTCTGGGTTCTACAAACCTGAAATGCCAGATAAGCATCTAATGTCAGAACACTATCGAGTGTGGTGTTACAAAGAGGAATTTCTTTACCATATGAGCGTCTTTAGCTAGATATGTATGACCTCCTTATGCTGGCTGCTTGTACTGTCAACTTGCCATAGATTAACTAGAGTCATTGGAAAGGAGGAATCCTCAGTTGAAAAAAATGTGTAAGACTGGGTGGTTGACAAGCCTGTAGGGCATTAGTGATTGACGTGGGAGTACATAGGCCATTGTGGATTGGACCACTCCTGTGCTCCAGTGACATTGTCCTGTCCAATGCTCCAATGTGCATGGTCCTGGGTTCTATAGGAAAGCATGCTGAACAAGCTGGTAAACAATACCCGTCTAAAGCCTCTAGACTAGTTATCTCCTGCCTTTAGGTTCCTTCCCAATTTGAGTTCCGCCTTTGGCTTCCCTCGATTCAATGTGATTAAGGACGTGTAAGCCAAACAATCCTTTCACATTGCTTTGTTTCATCATAGCATTACCAGCCCTAACAAGGCAGCCTTTTCTCCTGAGTCTTTAACAATTACTTATCCTTTTATTATAACACCCTCTCTGCCTTTCCTGATTGCCATATTTTGGGAATCATAGAAAGATTTTTCAGATTGGTTTCTTTCACTTAGCAACATACATTTAGAGTTTTCCCATACCATTTGACAGCTTGCTAATTCATTTCTTATAATGCTAACAGTTCAGTTTTTAAGTGGATCATGGTTTATCCATTTACTTAACTAAAGGAAATATCCATTGCTTCCAATATCCAATATCGATTGGGTCATTATGAATGAAAGTTGTCTAAAACATTCAAGTGCCAGAGTTTGTAAACACACATTTCTGACTCAATCCTGAACTGTATAGTAAGATCTAAAAAAAATGTTTATAAGTAATTGCCAAACTGTTTTCAAAGTGACCTATTCCGTATTACATTTTTTTGTAATTATGGCTTACAATTTTATTACATGACTCTTTCAAAATGTGTATTTCTGTTCTCCTTTGACAGACAGTTAAAGAGTCATTAGTCTGATTTGTAGTCTTGCTTATTCCTTAATATGTTAGAAATTTATAAAGTGATTTCATTTTCAAAATACCTGCTTTAAGTTTTAGTTATATGTATTGTGTGTAGGAGAAGTGTACATGGACGTAGTTGCCTGCAGAGGTCAGAGGCACTAGATTTTCTAGGAGCTGGAGTGGTTATGAGTTGCCTGTCCTAGGTACTAGAAACAAAACTGGGTCCTCTACCAAAAGCAAAATGTGCTCTCAATCCTGAGTGAGCTCTCCAACCCCTAGGGTAATTTCTTGTTTCTAATAATGCACATACCCAACTGCAAGGTTGTTTCTTCTGTTGATGTTAATGTCCATCGACTTTCCACTGTGATTATTTTCTTCCTTGTTAAATAGTTTCCACATGATGTCAGGTACAGAAAGGTAATGTCTCCTGTTGCTTTCTAAAATTGTTTTAGCTTATTTCTTCTCTCGTGGGTTCAGAACACTGTCAGCACCATCTACCAGAAGTTCTTTTCTGTATTCATAGTTTGTGCATATCTAGTCACTAAAAATCTCAGTGTGGATTGATTCACTTGCCTCTTCTACTGAGAATTTATTCATGCACCTTTATTATTCTGGGTTTTTATTATAGTTTTGCAATAACATTTTATTGCTCTGATAGCAAGTTTTTCCTCCTCCTTTCCTTCAAAAATATCCCAGTTACCTGTGGACTTTTTCTTCTCCATGAGCATTTCACCTGGAGTTTGCAGATTTCTCATGAAAACTCCTGTGCACTTTTGAATGGAATGAATGTGTGAAACCTTTGTGTTTTATGATACCCTTCTACTTGTGTGAACAGGAGATTTCTCTTTTATTCATGTTTGCTATTATAACAATTGCACAACTTTCTCTACATGATTTTTATAGAGAGAAATGTATTCGGTCTTTGATTTTTTTTATCTTTATTCTTTTCAGAGTTCTTTATTTTTATGCTCAGTTTTTTTTTCAGAAATAGGAGTAGAAATGGTTTATTTAGAAGTGGGAAGCAGCCCCTAGAACAGAAGTGGTGGAAGGAGCAGGGGGTTGGGGAGGAAGGGATGCTTGTTTAAATGGGGGGAGGGAGCAGGGGTGATGCTTGGGGTTAGAGGATTCTAGTATTTCCTAGTGTTTTATTTGTTTAATCAATAATGGTTTTTTTCCTATTGAGGCACAGTGAAATGTTACAACATGGTTGTAGCACAGTTTATAGTGTGCCCTAAAGACCCCCACTTACACTTGATATAATTTGCTGAGTTATTAGGTTGTTTACCATGATAGAATGCTTCTGTGCTTTGTAGTACCCTTGCTCACAGGCAGTCATATTTATGCCCGTGTCCTGTTCATTTTCTGATGCTGCCTTATTTCAGATGTTTAGGTTGGTGAGATAGTTAAGATTGTCAACTTGACTGGATCTAAAATAAGCTAGGAGATGCATTTTGGACCTGCCTGTGATAGATCATCTAGATTAGGTTAACTGATGTGGAAAGAATCATTTTACTGTGGGTGACACTTTTCCATGGGCTGGGGTTCTAGGTTGAATACAAAAGGGGCAGGGACATTCTCCTACTCTCAGCTACCTGACTGTGGATGCAATGTGACCAGCCACCTGGAGCTTCTGTCATGGTGACTGTCTCCTTAAATTGTAAGTCAATACACACCCTTCCTATGCTAGGTTTGTTGCACTAGGACAGTTTATAAAGGCAACAGGAAAAGTAACTAGTGCTCCTGAATCCACAGGGTGTATTCTTTTTATCATTATGTTTTGAACTTTCTTATAAATATTTCCTTATGATGCTGGAATTATTTAGATTAATCCTTCCCTATCTGCTTATTCATTCTTTGTATAATCTATGTCCACTTACAGTAGAGACATGATGTTCACATATTCATAGATCTGTTACATCAGTTACACTCTGCAAGGGAAACCCTAACCAAAATCAAAAGCTTGTCACTTGACAGTCACTCTACCTTTCTCTCTAAAGCTCTTAGCTTTAGTCCACTAATTCACAGGGTGTTTCTAAGATGCTTCCCATCTCCATAGAGCCTATCCACATTATAGAGCACCACACATTATGAGATTTCCTGTGACATATTTTTTCTCGTTGAGAATGATATTTTCAAGGGCTGTCTCAGGATTCTGTGTAACGACTGAAGCATTGGTGTTTTTGAGCAGATCAGACCCAATTTTTAAGAGGTTCAACATCTCCTATGTCCATCAGCTTTCCTCTCTGTAGGGATGCAGACAGACTGCAGTGCAGCCTCCTCTCTGCGGTCAGTATAGCATAAGGACCGCCAATGACTACCTGGGTTTCTCCAGAAGAAACTCATCCTATGATACTGTGGCTGTTTCTGATCAGCAAGTGAAGCTTATTTCTCCTGAATCACCCTTGCTTATTTCGTAGGTAAAGGCAAATGCTTAGGGTGTGTTCATTAAAACTAGTCTACTATCACTTTTGTCCAAGAAAACAAAACTATTTTCTTGAGTGGCTGTAGAATCTATTGGAGAAAATTCTGAGTTTATCTTTAATAAAACAACTGGCATTGATTACTTAGTTGTTTTACATTAAAGGCATACAAAATGGGAAGTCTAGGTTTTCTGAACTGAATACAATATTTTTTGTGAAGCACAACATTTTCATGGAAGCTAAAATGTGAAGCTGGAAGTTACAAGTATACAATTCACAGGCCACATGAAGCTCAAGAAGAAGGAAGACCAAAGTGTGGATGCTTTGGTCCTTCTTAGAAGGGGAAATTAAATACTCATGGGAGGAAATATGGAGACAATGTGGAGTAGAGACTGAAGTAAAAGCCATCAAGACACTGCCCCTCCTGGGGATCCATCCCTACAGTCACCAAACCCAAACACTATTGTGGATTCCAAGAAGTGCTGACAGGGGCCTGATGGAGCTATCTCCTGAGAGACTTTGCCAGAGCCTGACAAGTACAGAGGTTGGTGCTCGAAGCCAACCATTGAACTGAGCACAGAGTATTTTAATAGCATTTAACTCAATGGAGTTAGAGAAAGGACTGAAGGAGCTGAAAGGGTTTGTAACCCCATAGGAAGAACAACAATATGAACTAACCAGACCCTCCAGAGCTCCCAGGGACTAAATCAGCAACCAAAGAGTACACATGGAGGGACCCATGGCACCAGCCACATATGTAACAGAAGATGGCCTTGTTGAGCATCAGTGGGAGAAGAGGTCCTTGGTCTTGTGAAGGCTCAATGCCCCAATGTAGGGGAATGTGTGGGCTGGGAGGCAAGAGTGGGTGGATCAGGGAACACCCTTATAAAAGCAGGGGGAGGGGAGATGAGATGGGGGATTTCCAGGATAGAGAACTGGGAAAGGAGGTATTTGAAATGTAAATTTTAAAAATCCAATAAAAAAAAGAAAAAATGAAAAAATATGAAATTTTAATAAATATGGAAAATGACAAGAAAACAAAAATAACAATTACCCATTAAGCTATTAGGAACTTAAAATCTGAGTGTTCTAAGAGGACACCGTGCTTTTTTTTTTTAAATTAGGTATTTTCCTCATTTACATTTTCAATGCTATCCCAAAGGTCCCCCATACCCACCCCCCCAATCCCCTACCCACCCACTCCCCCTTTTTGGCCCTGGCATTCCCCTGTTCTGGGGCATATAAAGTTTGCAAGTCCAATGGGCCTCTCTTTCCAGTGATGGCCGACTAGGCCATCTTTTGATACATATGCAGCTAGAGACAAGAGCTCCGGGGTACTGGGTAGTTCATATTGTTGTTCCACCTATAGGGTTGCAGTTCCCTTTAGCTCCTTGGGTAATTTCTCTAGCTCCTCCATTGGGGGCTGTGTGACCCATCCAATAGCTGACTGTGATCATCCACTTCTGTGTTTGCTAGGCCCCGGCATAGTCTCACAAGAGACAGCTATATCTGGGTTCTTTCAGCAAAGTCTTGCTAGTGTATGCAATGGTGTCAGCATTTGGAAGCTGATTATGGGATGGATCCCTGCATATGGCAATCACTAGATGGTCCATCCTTTTGTCACAGCTCCAAATTTTGTCTCTGTAACTTCTTCCATGGGTGTTTTGTTCCCGTTTCTAAGAAAGGTTAAAGTGTCCACACTTTGGTCTTTGTTCTTCTTGAACTTCATGCCTTTGGCAAGTTGTATCTTATATCTTGGTTATCCTAAGTTTCTGGGCTAATATCCACTTATCAGTGAGTACATATTGTGCTAGTTCCTTTGTGATTGGATTACTTCACTCAGGATGATACCCTCCAGGTCCATCCATTTGCCTAGGAATTTCATAAATTCATTTTTTAAAATAGCTGAGTAGTATTC
This sequence comes from Mus musculus, assembly GCF_000001635.26. Classification (NCBI taxonomy): domain Eukaryota; kingdom Metazoa; phylum Chordata; class Mammalia; order Rodentia; family Muridae; genus Mus; species Mus musculus. The sequence continues at coordinate 112,968,227 of NC_000075.6, read as the reverse complement.
CATTGTGTAAATGTACCACATTTTTTGTATCCATTCCTCTGTTGAGGGGCATCTGGGTTCTTTCCAGCTTCTGGCTATTATAAGCAAGGCTGCTATGAACATAGTGGAGCATGTGTTCTTCTTACCGGTTGGGACATCTTCTGGATATATGCCCAGGAGAGGTATTGCGGGATCCTCCGGTAGTACTATGTCCAATTTTCTGAGGAACTGCCAGACTGATTTCCAGAGTGGTTGTACAAGCTTGCAATCCCACCAACAATGGAGGAGTGTTCCCCTTTCTCCACATCCTCGACAGCATCTGCTGTCACCTGAGTTTTTGATCTTAGCCATTCTGACTGGAGTGAAGTGGAATCTCAGTGTTGTTTGGATTTGCATTTCCCTGATGATTAAGGATGTTGAACATTTTTTCAGGTGCTTCTCTGCCATTCGGTATTCCTCAGGTGAGAATTCTTTGTTCAGCCCCATTTTTAATGGGGTTATTTGATTTTCTGGAGTCCACCTTCTTGAGTTCTTTATATATATTGGATATTAGTCCCCTATCTGATTTGGGATAGGTAAAGATCCTTTCCCAATCTGTTGGTGGCCTTTTTGTCTTATTGATGGTGTCTTTTGCTTTGTAGAAGCTTTGCAATTTTATGAGGTTCCATTTATCGATTCTTGATCTTACAGCACAAGCCATTGCTGTTGTATTCAGGATTTTTTCCCCTGTACCCATATCTTCGAGGCTTTCCCCTACTTTCTCCTCTATAAGTTTCAGTGTCTCTGGTTTTATGTGGAGTTCCTTAATCCACTTAGATTTGACCTTAGTACAAGGAGATAGAAATGGATCAATTCGCATTCTTCTACATGATAACCACCAGTTTTGCCAGCACCATTTGTTGAAAATGCTGCCTTTTTTCCACTGGATGGTTTTAGCTCCCTTGTCAAAGATCAAGTGACCATAGGTGTGTGGATTCATCTCTGGGTCTTCAATTCTGTTCCATTGATCTACTTGTCTGTCACTATACCAGTACCATGCAGTTTTGATTACAATTGCTCTGTAGTACAGTTTTACATCCGGCATGGTGATTCCACCAGAGGTTCTTTTATCCTTGAGAAGAGTTTTTGCTATCCTCGGTTTTTTGTTATTCCAGATGAATCTGCCGATTGCCCTTTCCAATTCGTTGAAGAATTGAGTTGGAATTTTGATGGGGATTGCATTGAATCTGTAGATTGCTTTTGGCAAGATAGCCATTTTTTACAATGTTGATCCTGCCAATCCATGAGCATGGGAGATCTCTCCATCTTCTTAGATCTTCTTTAATTTCTTTCTTTAGAGACTTGAAGTTCTTATCATACAGATCTTTCACTTCCTTAGTTAGAGTCACGCCAAGGTATTTTATATTATTTGTGACTATTGAGAAGGGTGTTGTTTCCCTAATTTCTTTCTCAGCCTGTTTATCCTTTGTGTACAGAAAGGCCATTGACTTGTTTGAGTTAATTTTATATCCAGCTACTTCATTGAAGCTGTTTATCAGGCTTAGGAGTTCTCTGGTGGAATTTTTAGGGTCACTTATATATACTATCATATCATCTGCAAAAAGTGATATTTTGACTTCTTCCTTTCCAATTTGTATCCCCTTGATCTCCTTTTGTTGTCTAATTGCTCTGGCTAGGACTTCAAGTACAATGTTGAATAGGTAGGGCGAGAGTGGACAGCCTTGTCTAGTCCCTGATTTTAGTGGGATTGCTTCCAGCTTCTCACCATTTACTTTGATATTGGCTATTGGTTTGCTGTAGATTGCTTTTATCATGTTTAGGTATGGGCCTTTAATTCCTGATCTTTCCAAGACTTTTATCATGAATGGGTGTTGGATTTTGTCAAATGCTTTCTCAGCATCTAACAAGATGATCATGTGGTTTTTGTCTTTGAGTTTGTTTATATACTGGATTACGTTGATGGATTTCCGTATAATGAACCAACCCTGCATCCCTGGGATGAAACCTACTTGGTCAGGATGGATGATTGTTTTGATGTGTTCTTGGATTCGGTTAGCAAGAACTTTTTTGAGGATTTTTGCATCGATATTCATAAGGGAAATTGGTCTGAAGTTCTCTATCTTTGTTGGGTCTTTTTGTGGTTTAGGTATCAGAGTAATTGTGGCTTCATAGAATGAGTTGGGTAGAGTACCTTCCTTTTCTATTTTGTGGAATAGTTTGTGAAGAACTGGAATTAGTTCTTCTTTGAAGGTCTGATAGAATTCTGCACTAAACCCGTCTGGTCCTGGGCTTTTTTTGGCTGGGAGACTATTAATGACTGCTTCTATTTCTTTAGGGGATATAGGACTGTTGAGATCATTAACCTGACCTTGATTTAGCTTTGGTACCTGGTACCTGTCTAGAAACTTGTCCATTTCATCCAGGTTTTCCAGTTTTGTTGAGTATAGCCTTTTGTAGAAGGATCTGATGTTGTTTTGGATTTCTTCAGGTTCTGTTGTTATGTCTCCCTTTTCATTTCTGATTTTCTTTTTTTTTTTTTTTTTCCATTTTTTATTAGGTATTTAGCTCATTTACATTTCCAATGCTATACCAAAAGTCCCCCTTACCCACCCACCCCCACTCCCCTACCCACCCACTCCCCCCCTTTGGCCCTGGCGTTCCCCTGTACCGGGGCACACAAAGTCTGCGTGTCCAATGGGCCTCTCTTTCCAGTGATGGCCGACTAGGCCATCTTTTGATACATATGCAGCTAGAGTCAAGAGCTCAGGGGTACTGGTTAGTTCATAATGTTGTTCCACCTATAGGGTTGAAGATCCCTTTAGCTCCTTGGGTACTTTCTCTAGCTCCTCCATTGGGAGCCCTGTGATCCTTCCATTAGCTGACTGTGAGCATCCACTTCTGTGTTTGCTAGGCCCCGGCATAGTCTCACAAGAGACAGCTACATCTGGGTCCTTTCAGTAAAATCTTGCTAGTGTATGCAATGGTGTCAGCATTTGGAAGCTGATTATGGGGTGGATCCCTGGATATGGCAGTCTCCACATGGTCCATCCTTTCATCTCAGCTCCATACTTTGTTTCTGTAACTCCTTCCATGGGTGTTTTGTTCCCACTTCTAAGGAGGGGCATAGTGTCCACACTTCAGTCTTCATTTTTCTTGAGTTTCATGTGTTTAGGAAATTGTATCTTATATCGTGGGTATCCTAGGTTTTGGGCTAGTATCCACTTATCAGTGAGTACATATTGTGTGAGTTCCTTTGTGATTGTGTTACCTCACTCAGGATGATGCTCTCCAGGTCCATCCATTTGGCTAGGAATTTCATAAATTCATTCTTTTTAATAGCTGAGTAGTACTCCATTGTGTAGATGTACCACATTTTTTGTATCCATTCCTCTGTTGAGGGGCATCTGGGTTCTTTCCAGTTTCTGGCTATTATAAATAAGGCTGCTATGAACATAGTGGAGCATGTGTCCTTCTTACCAGTTGGGGCTTCTTCTGGATATATGCCCAGGAGAGGTATTGCTGGATCCTCCGGTAGTACTATGTCCAATTTTCTGAGGAACCGCCAGACTGATTTCCAGAGTGGTTGTACAAGCCTGCAATCCCACCAACAATGGAGGAGTGTTCCTCTTTCTCCACATCCTCGCCAGCATCTGCTGTCACCTGAATTTTTGATCTTAGCCATTCTGACTGGTGTGAGGTGGAATCTCAGGGTTGTTTTGATTTGCATTTCCCTGATGATTAAGAATGTTGAACATTTTTTCAGGTGCTTCTCTGCCATTCGGTATTCCTCAGGTGAGAATTCTTTGTTCAGTTCTGAGCCCCATTTTTTAAGGGGGTTATTTGATTTTCTGAGGTCCACCTTCTTGAGTTCTTTATATATGTTGGATATTAGTCCCCTATCTGATTTAGGATAGGTAAAGATCCTTTCCCAGTCTGTTGGTGGTCTTTTTGTCTTATAGACAGTGTCTTTTGCCTTGCAGAAACTTTGGAGTTTCATTAGGTCCCATTTGTCAATTCTCGATCTTACAGCACAAGCCATTGCTGATCTGTTCAGGAATTTTTCCCCTGTGCCCATATCTTCAAGGCTTTTCCCCACTTTCTCCTCTATAAGTTTCAGTGTCTCTGGTTTTATGTGAAGTTCCTTGATCCACTTAGATTTGACCTTAGTACAAGGAGATAAGTATGGATCGATTCGCATTCTTCTACATGATAACAACCAGTTGTGCCAGCACCAATTGTTGAAAATGCTGTCTTTCTTCCACTGGATGGTTTTGGCTCCCTTGTCGAAGATCAAGTGACCATAGGTGTGTGGGTTCATTTCTGGGTCTTCAATTCTATTCCATTGGTCCACTTGTCTGTCTCTATACCAGTACCATGCAGTTTTTATCACAATTGCTCTGTAGTAAAGCTTTAGGTCAGGCATGGTGATTCCACCAGAGGTTCTTTTATCCTTGAGAAGAGTTTTTGCTATCCTCGGTTTTTTGTTATTCCAGATGAATTTGCAAATTGCTCCTTCTAATTCGTTGAAGAATTGAGTTGGAATTTTAATGGGGATTGCATTGAATCTGTAGATTGCTTTTGGCAAGATAGCCATTTTTACAATGTTGGTCCTGCCAATCCATGAGCATGGGAGATCTTTCCATCTTCTGAGATCTTCTTTAATTTCTTTCTTCAGGGACTTGAAGTTTTTATCATACAGATCTTTCACTTCCTTCGTTAGAGTCACGCCGAGATATTTTATATTATTTGTGGCTATTGAGAAGGGTGTTGTTTCCCTAATTTCTTTCTCAGCCTGTTTATTCTTTGTGTAGAGAAAGGCCATTGACTTGTTTGAGTTAATTTTATATCCAGCTACTTCACCGAAGCTGTTTATCAGGTTTAGGAGTTCTCTGTTGGAATTTTTAGGGTCACTTATATATACTATCATATCATCTGCAAAAAGTGATATTTTGACTTCCTCTTTTCCAATTTGTATCCCCTTGATCTCCTTTTGTTGTCGAATTGCTCTGGCTAATACTTCAAGTACTATGTTGAAAAGGTAGGGAGAAAGTGGGCAGCCTTGTCTAGTCCCTGATTTTAGTGGGATTGCTTCCAGCTTCTCTCCATTTACTTTGATGTTGGCTACTGGTTTGCTGTAGATTGCTTTTATCATGTTTAGGTATTGGCCTTGAATTCCTGATCTTTCCAGAACTTTTATCATGAATGGGTGTTGGATCTTGTCAAATGCTTTTTCTGCATCTAACGAGATGATCATGTGGTTTTTGTCTTTGAGTTTGTTTATATAATGGATTACATTGATGGATTTTCGTATATTAAACCATCCCTGCATCCCTGGAATAAAACCTACTTGGTCAGGATGGATGATTGCTTTAATGTGTTCTTGGATTCGGTTAGCGAGAATTTTATTAAGAATTTTTGCATCGATGTTCATAAGAGAAATTGGTCTGAAGTTCTCTATCTTTGTTGGATCTTTCTGTGGTTTAGGTATCAGAGTAATAGTGGCTTCATAAAATGAGTTGGGTAGAATACCTTCTACTTCTATCTTGTTAAAAAGTTTGTGCAGAACTGGAGTTAGATCTTCTTTGAAGGTCTGATAGAACTCTGCACTAAACCCGTCTGGTCCTGGGCTTTTTTTGGCTGGGAGACTATTAATAACTGCTTCTATTTCTTTAGGGGATATGGGACTGTTTAGAAGGTCAACTTGATCCTGATTCAACTTTGGTACCTGGTATCTGTCCAGAAATTTGTCCATTTCGTCCAGGTTTTCCAGTTTTGTTGAGTATAGCCTTTTGTAGAAGGATCTGATGGTGTTTTGGATTTCTTCAGGATCTGTTGTTATGTCTCCCTTTTCATTTCTGATTTTGTTAATTAGGTTTTTGTCCCTGTGCCCTTTAGTGAGTCTAGCTAAGGGTTTATCTATCTTGTTGATTTTCTCAAAGAACCAACTCCTCGTTTGGTTAATTCTTTGAATAGTTCTTCTTGTTTCCACTTGGTTGATTTCACCCCTGAGTTTGATTATTTCCTGCCGTCTACTCCTCTTGGGTGAATTTGCTTCCTTTTTTTCTAGAGCTTTTAGATGTGTTGTCAAGCTGCTAGTATGTGCTCTCTCCCGTTTTTTCTTGAAGGCACTCATAGCTATGAGTTTCCCTCTTAGAAATGCTTTCATTGTGTCCCAAAGGTTTGGGTACGTTGTGGCTTCATTTTCATTAAACTCTAAAAAGTCTTTAATTTCTTTCTTTATTCCTTCCTTGACCAAGGTATCATTGAGAAGAGTGTTGTTCAGTTTCCATGTGAATGTTGGCTTTCTGTTATTTATTTTGTTATTGAAGATCAGCCTTAGTGCATGGTGATCTGATAGGATACATGGGACAATTTCAATATTTTTGAATCTGTTGAGGCCTGATTTGTGACCTATTATGTGGTCAATTTTGGAGAAGGTACCATGAGGTGCTGAGAAGAAGGTATATCCTTTTGTTTTAGGATAAAATGTTCTGTAGATATCTGTCAGATCCATTTGTTTCATCACTTCTGTTAGTTTCAGTGTGTCCCTGTTTAGTTTCTGTTTCCATGATCTGTCCATTGGTGAAAGTGGTGTGTTGAAGTCTCCCACTATTATTGTGTGAGGCGCAATGTGTGCTTTGAGCTTTACTAAAGTTTCTTTAGTGAATGTGGCTGCTCTTGTATTTGGAGCATAGATATTCAGAATTGAGAGTTCCTCTTGGAGGATTTTACCTTTGATGAGAATGAAGTGTCCCTCCTTGTCTTTTTTGATGACTTTGGGTTGGAAGTCAATCTTATCAGATATTAGGATGGCTACTCCTGCTTGTTTCTTCATACCATTTGCTTGGAAAATTGTTTTCCAGCCTTTCATTCTGAGGTAGTGTCTATCTTTTTCTCTGAGATGAGTTTCCTGTAAGCAGCAAAATGTTGGGTCTTGTTTGTGTAGCCAGTTTGTTAGTCTATGTCTTTTTATTGGCGAGTTGAGACCATTGATGTTAAGAGATATTAAGGAAAAGTAATTGTTGCTTCCTGTTATTTTAGTTGTTAAAGGTGGCATTCTGTTCTTGTGGCTGTCTTCTTTTAGGTTTGTTGAGGGATTACCTTCTTGTTTTTTCTAGGGCGTTGTTCCCGTTCTTGTATTGGTTTTTTTCTGTTATTATCCTTTGAAGGGCTGGATTCGTGGAGAGATAATGCGTGAATTTGGTTTTGTCGTGGAATACTTTGGTTTCTCCCTCTATGATAATTGAGAGTTTGGCTGGGTATAGTAGCCTGGGCTGCAGTTTGTGTTCTCTTAGTGTCTGTATAACATCTGTCCAGGCTCTTCTGGCTTTCATAGTCTCTGGTGAAAAATCTGGTGTAATTCTGATAGGCTTGCCTTTATATGTTACTTGACCTTTTTCCCTTACTGCTTTTAGTATTCTATCTTTATTTAGTGCATTTGATGTTCTGATTATTATGTGTCGGGAGGAATTTCTTTTCTGGTCCAGTCTATTTGGAGTTCTGTAGGCTTCTTGTATGTTCATATGCATCTCATTCTTTAGATTTGGGAAGTTTTCTTCAATAATTTTGTTGAAGATGTTTGCTGGACCTTTGAGTTGAAAATCTTCATTCTCATCCACTCCTATTATCCGTACGTTTGGTCTTCTTATTGTGTCCTGGATTTCCTGGATATTTTGAGTTAGGATCTTTTTGCATTTTCCATTTTCTTTGATTGTTGTGCCGATGTTCTCTATGGAATCTTCTGCACCTGAGATTCTCTCTTCCATCTCTTGTATTCTGTTGCTGATGCTCAAATCTATGGTTCCAGATTTCTTTCCTAGGGTTTCTATCTCTAGTGTTGCCTCGCTTTGAGTTTTCTTTATTGTGTCTACTTCCCTTTTTAGGTCTAGTATGGTTTTGTTCATTTCCATCACCTGTTTGTATGTTTTTTCCTCTTTTTCTGTAAGGACTTCTACCTGTTTGATTGTGTTTTCCTGTTTTTCTTTAAGGACTTGTAACTCTTTAGCAGTGTTCTCCTGTATTTCTTTAAGTGATTTATTAAAGTCCTTCTTGATGTCCTCTACCATCATCATGAGATATGCTTTTAAATCTAGGTCTAGGTTCTCAGGTGTGTTGGGGTTCCCTGGACTGGGCGAAGTGGGTGTGCTGGGTTCTGGTGATGGTGAGTGGTCTTGGTTCCTGTTAGTAAGATTCCTCCGTTTACCTTTCGCCATCTGGTAATCTCTGGAGTTAGTAGTTATAGTTGACTCTGTTTAGAGATTGTTCTTCTGGTGATTCTGTTACCGTCTATCAGCAGACCTGGGAGACAGATTCTCTCCTCTGAGTTTCAGTGCTCAGAGCACTCTCTGCTGGCAAGCTCTCTTACAGGGAAGGTGCGCAGATATCTTGTATTTGGACCTCCTCCTGGCCGAAGAAGAAGGCCCAAAACAGGACCTTTCTCAGACACTGTGTTGCTTTGGCAGTTCCCAGGTGGTACAGACTCTCACCTAAGCAGACTAAATTCCTAAGTTCCTTGGAGTCCCGGGACCAAGATGGCGACCGCTGCTGCTGTGGCTTAGGCCGCCTCCCCAGCCGGGCGGGCACCTGTCCTCCGGTCCGGAAGGTGGCCGGCTGTCCCCGGCCCACACAGGGTGCTGCCTCAGCGCCTCTGTGCTTCTGCCTGTTCCAGAAGCTGTCAGGTTCTCTGGCGCACCCTCTCACCTGTTCAGACTAATTTCCTAAGTTCGGCGGGTCTCGGACCAAGATGGCGACCGCTGCTGCTGTGGCTTAGGCCGCCTCCCCAGCCGGGCGGGCACCTGTCCTCCGGTCCGGATGGTGGCTGGCTGTCCCCGGCCCACAAAGGGTGCTGCCTCAGCGCCTCTGTGCTTCCGCCTGTTCCAGAAGCTGTCAGGTTCTCTGGCGCACCCTCTCACCTGTTCAGACTAATTTCCTAAGTTCGGCGGGTCCCGAACCAAGATGGCGACCGCTGCTGCTGTGGCTTAGGTCGCCTCCCCAGCCGGGTGGGCACCTGTCCTCTGGTCCAGAAGGTGGCCAGCTGTCCCCGGCCCACACAGGGTGCTGCCTCAGCGCCTCTGTGCTTCTGCCTGTTCCAGAGGCTGTCAGGTTCTCTGGCGCACCCTCTCACCTGTTCAGACTAATTTCCTAAGTTCGGCGGGTCCCGAACCAAGATGGCAACCGCTGCTGCTGTGGCTTAGGTCGCCTCCTCAGCCGGGTGGGCACCTGTCCTCCGGTCCGGAAGGTGGCCGGCTGTCCCCGGCCCACACAGGGTGCTGCCTCAGCGCCTCTGTGCTTCTGCCTGTTCCAGAAGCTGTCAGGTTCTCTGGCGCACCCTCTCACCTGTTCAGACTAATTTCCTAAGTTCGGTGGGTCTCGGACCAAGATGGCGACCGCTCCCCTCTAGGCCCATTTCTGATTTTCTTAATTAGGATGCTTTCCCTGTGCCCTCTAGTGAGTCTGGCTAAGGGTTTATCTATCTTGTTGATTTTCTCAAAGAACCAGCTCCTTGATTGGTCGGTTCTTTGAATAGTTCTTCTTGTTTCCACTTGGTTGATTTCACCCCTGAGTTTGATTATTTCCTGCCTTTTACTCCTCTTGGGTGAATTTGCTTCCTTTTGTTCTAGAGCTTTTAGGTGTGTTGTCAAGCTGATAATGTGTGCTCTCTCTGGTTTCTTGTTGGAGGCACTCAGAGCTATGAGTTTTCCTCTTAGGAATGCTTTCATTGTGTCCCATAAGTTTGGGTGTGTTGTGGCTTCATTTTCATTAAACTCCAAAAAGTCCTTAATTTCTTTCTTTATTCCTTCCTTGACCAAGGTATCATTGAGAAGAGTGTTGTTCAGTTTCCATGTGAATGTTGGCTTTCTATTATTTATTTTGTTATTGAAGATCAGCCTTAGTCCATGGTGATCTGATAGGATGCATGGGAAAATTTCAATATTTTTGTATATGTTGAGGCTTGTTTTGTGACCAATTATGTGGTCAATTTTAGAGAAGGTACCATGAGGTGCTGAGAAGAAGGTATATCCTTTTTTTTAGGATAAAATTTTCTGTAGATATCTGTTAAGTCCATTTGTTTCATCACTTCTGTTAGTTTCACTGTGTCCCTGTTTAGTTTCTGTTTCCATGATCTGTCCATTGGTGAAAGTGGTGTGTTGAAGTCTCTCACTATTATTGTGTGAGGTACAATGTGTGCTTTGAGCTTTACTAAAGTTTCTTTAATGAATGTGGCTGCCCTTGTATTTGGAGCATATATATTCAGAATTGAGAGTTCCTCTTGGAGGATTTTACCTTTGATGAGTATGAAGTGCCCCTCCTTGTCTTTTTTGGTTATTTTGGGTTGGAAGTCGATTTTGTTAGATATTAGAATGGCTACTCCAGCTTGTTTCTTCATACCATTTGCTTGGAAAATTGTTTTCCAGCCTTTCATTCTGAGGTAGTGTCTATCTTTTTCTCTGAGATGAGTTTCCTGTAAGCAGCAAAATGTTGGGTCTTGTTTGTGTAGCCAGTTTGTTAGTCTATGTCTTTTTATTGGGGAGTTGAGTCCCTTGATATTAAGAGATATTAAGGAGAAGTAATTGTTGCTTCCTGTTATTTTTGTTGTTAAAGTTGGCATTCTGTTATTATGGCTGTGTTCTTTTTGTTTTGTTGAGGGATTATCTTCTTTTTTTTTCCTAGGGCATGGTTCCCGTCTTTGTATTGTTTTTTTTTCTGTTATTATCCTTTGAAGGGCTGGATTCGTGGAGAGATAATGGGTGAATTTAGTTTTGTCGTGGAATACTTTGGTTTCTCCATCTATGGTAATTGAGAGTTTGGCTGGGTATAGTAGCCTGGGTTGGAATTTGTGTTCTCTTAGTGTCTGTATAACATCTGTCCAGGCTCTTCTGGCTTTCATAGTCTCTGGTGAAAAATCTGGTGTAATTCTGATAGGCTTGCCTTTATATGTTACTTGACCTTTTTCCCTTACTGCTTTTAGTATTCTATCTTTATTTAGTGCATTTGTTGTTCTGATTATTATGTGTCGGGAGGAATTTCTTTTCTGGTCCAGGCTATTTGGAGTTCTATAGGCTTCTTGTATGTTCATGGGCATGTCATTCTTTAGATTTGGGAAGTTTTCTTCAATAATTTTGTTGAAGATGTTTTCTGGTCCTTTGAGGTGAAAATCTTCATTCTCATCCACTCCTATCATCCGTAGGTTTGGTCTTCTCATTGTGTCCTGGATTTCCTGGATGTTTTGAGTTAGGATCTTTTTGCATTTTCCATTTTCTTTGGTTGTTGTGCCAATGTTCTCTATGGAATCTTCTGCACCTGAGATTCTCTCTTCCATCTCTTGTATTCTGTTGCTGATGCTGGCATCTTTCCTAGGGTTTCTATCTCCAGCGTTGCCTCACTTTGGATTTTCTTTATTGTGTCTACTTCCCTTTTTAGGTCTAGTATGGTTTTGTTCATTTCCATCACCTGTTTGGATGTGTTTTCCTGTTTTTCTATAAGGACTTCTATCTGTTTGGTTGTGTTTTCCTGTTTTTCTTTAAGGATTTGTAACTCTTTAGCAGTGTTCTCCTGTATTTCTTTAAGTGAGTTATTAAAGTCCTTCTTTATGTCCTCTACCATCATCATGAGATATGCTTTTAAATCCAGGTCTACCTTTCCAGGTGTGTTTGGGTGCCCTGGACTGGGTGAAGTGGGCGTTCTGGGTTCTGATGATGGTGAGTGGTCCTGGTTTCTGTTATTAGAATTCTTACGTTTACCTTTCACCATCTGGCAATCTCTGGAGTTAGTTGTTATAGTTGTCTTTGTTTAGAGATTGTTCCTCTGTTGATTTTGTTACCCTCTATCAGCAGACGTGGGAGACTAGCTCTCTTCTCTGAGTTTCAGTGGTCAGAGCAGTCTCTGCAGGCAAGCTCTCCTCTTTCAGGGAAGGTGCACAGTTATCTGGTGTTTGGACCTCCTCCTGGCTGAAGATGAAGGCCCAAAGCAGGATCTTTCCCAGAAGCTGTGTTGCTTTGGCCAGGAAGGTGGCCGGTTGTCTGGAGCCGAAAATGGTGCCGCCTCAGAAGGTCTCTGGAGCTCGCCTGTCCCAGAAACTGCTGGCCTCTGTATTCCACACCCTCACCCGTGCAGCCTGGCCTCCGTGGAGTCCCAGAACCAAGGTGGCTCCCGCGAAGCCTGAGGCAGAAACCTCTCGGACCGGGTGGACCCCTGTGCTCTCACCAAAAAGGTGGCCGGTTATCTGGAGCTGAAGATGGCGCCCCCTCAGAATCTCAACACCATGCTTTTAAATATGGCTATCCTGACTTCAGTATTTTAATAGCATTTAAGTTTTAGCCCCAGAACTTAGACACGGTGGAGATTTTGTTTTAACTGATGTTCTAGTTTGATTTCCACTGCTGTGATGAAATACTCTGACTCAAAGTTACTTAGGACAGAAAGTGATAAGCCGGACGTTGGTGGCACACACCTTTAATGCCAGCACTTGGGAGGCAGGGGCAGTCAGATTTGTGAGTTTAAGGTCAGCCTGGTCTACAAAGTGAGTTCCAGGACAGCCAGGGCTATACAGAGAATCCCTGTCTCAAAAAAACAAAACAACACCCCACCACCACGAACAATACCAAAAAAAGGAATGGTTTTTGGTTTATAGTGTCGGGGTGGAGGGTAGCTAGGAGATAAAGCCCATCAGTGCGAGGCCACGCTGGTAGTTAGAAGGCAGAGAAGTCACATTTCATCCACATGCAGGAAGCAAAGAGATAAGACAGGAAGTAGGGCTATGATAGGCAACCTCAAATTTCTTCCAGTGAAATTCCATCTCTTAAGGGTTCTATGACATCACTGTTTGGGAAACAAGTGTCCACATCCATGAGGCTATGGAGTTAGGTATTCCTTATCCAAAATGTTTTTGAGAACAAGCAATGTTTATCACTAAACAATTCTAGTGATCGCTCCAACTCTTCCCTAATTATATCTAGCTCCCATGCAGCTAAGCAAGTGACTTGTTATTTCTACTATGAACAGTCAAAGTCTCTTTTCTCCCATCCTAAAGCCAGACCCTCCTGGAGACTTACATGCAACAAAGGAATGGAGCAAAACCCACCAAATGACATCTCCATGCTTAGCCTTTCTTGACACTGGACTCTTGCAATGTGCATGCAAATACATCCATTGAATTATGCTGGAGAGGGAGGGTAGTGACCTACTACCAATAGGTAGCCAATGACTAGACACCGAAGAATCTGTCCTTCACCCCTCTCCCACTTGCTGCTCTGACTCCTGCATCTTTCAGCCCTGCTGAGTCTACCCAAATCTGATTCAGACCCAAAGAACTTCCCAGTAAGCCCACAGAGTCATATGTTTAAAAATGTCAACATTTTAAATCACTGAGTGAATTAATGAGCAGTTAATGAGTCTGGATTTAAAGTATTCTGCTTTGAAGAAGGTTAGTTGTGCCACTTGCTCTGAACTTGGTAGAAGTCAAGATAAATCATATTTTCAATGAACAATACAGGCTTGTTATAAAATTCATGCTAAATGAGCTATCTAAATCATCAGTGTCTTCTGCTCCAGGGAAACTAAAATCTAAACTCGAAGGTCAATGTGGTCATGTTCCCAGAGCCAATGATGTCTCATAACAGTTGGCTAAGGTTTATATGTTTTATTTAATTTATCAGTTCATATGAGGAACTACTAAATACCTACAAAATTCATAATTCATGTGCCAGTTACTTTTATTTTAAAATGAAGCTCATTCTGGCTTTAAAATATTATGTGTTCATTAAAATAGAAAAATGCACAAAAGTCTAATGATTTTTTTATTTTAAAAAGAATCTATAATCTCATCATCCCAGAAAGAATAATTTGGTATTTCAGCTGAGTTAGAGTTCTCCTAAGTGGTTTTGCAAATTCAGACATGGTCTAATTGACCTCCTGCATACAGAAATATACTCTATATGCAAATCTAGAGACCTCAGACTGTGGTCTGAAATATAGATATGTGTGCCACGCACACGCCTTATCATGAGGTTATTTGTGAACCATTGGGCAGCTACACATAAATCCTATTGAAAGTTTAGGCAATAATAATGAAAACTGTATCACCCATCTCATTGGAATTTTGAGTACTAAAAATAATTTCTTAATTTTTTCAGTAATCAAAATGTTAGATTTTCTTTCATATAATGTGGAATAAAATATCTTCAATAATAATGTTATTTTGTGTGCATAATCTACACAAGAAACAATATCAAGCTCCTTATATTTGTGATGTCCCCTTTCCTTCCAAATAGCAACTTGAAGTAGAGAATGAATTTGCCTTTTATTTGGAAGATGGAAAAAAATGGAACCTAGGGACACTGAAGCACCTGTCAAGGTGGCATAGTTAGTAAATGTAGGGACAAAGACGTAGTCAAATGTAACATCCTGCCAGGTATGTTCTGGAAGCCATTCTGTTGTGGGGCATCCACATCTGAACCCAGCTGTGCTGTGTGATTTTGAACTGGGTTGTGATTCTACACAACTGAGAATATCAGATCGATGTAAGGTTTAGGAGAGAAGGAGTTCTGTTGGTATGCCCAGTGTGTGAACCAAGTCATTTGCTTATAACTATAGACCTAGAATTTCATTTCATATTTCCATGCAACAGAGTGCTTTGATGTTTCACCTTAGGGAGAGTAGCTGACTTTGCTATAGCCAGAGGCTTAAAACGAAGTAGTAAAAATGATATTGGATATTCAAACATATGAGCTGAGGTATAATTTTTAATTCCCCCAGGTGCAGTGAAATAGGTGCATATGTGCATTCCTGGAGATCAAATCAAGCCTATAGCTAGATGCACTCTCTTCAAATCCACATGTCACTTGTCCCAGTGTTGTGCTAAGAAGTCATGAGCCAGTTGGAGAAAGCCTAACAAATTGCTTGCTTTACTGTATAGCATTCAGCATTGACCCACTTGGTGGTAAAATAAACAGAAAGAGGAAAAGGAAGGAAGACAAAAGACAGAACAGAAAATGGATGAGGAAAGACAAAGAGACAGAGAGGCTGAGTTTCTCCACCATACCTGCCAACCCCAGGGAATTCACTTAATCACCAGGTAGTTTGTAACAGTTGAGATCTCCTTGGTGGGGCAATCCCAGGATCAAAGTTCTGCTCTTCTTAAAGGGACTCCTTCCTGTGACCCAGCTAAGCCTACATATGGACTATAGCTTTTGTTTAATAGTCTACAGTTACTGGGAGCACCTAGGCAGGCACTTTTATCTCAATCTCATTTGCTTTCCCTTTCCCTTACTTCTCCTCCCTCTCCCTCTCCCTCTCCCTCTCCCTCTCCCTCTCCCTCTCCCTCTCCCTCTCCCTCTCCCTCTCCCTCTCCCTCTCCCTCTCCCTCTCCCTCTCCCTCTCCCTCTCCCTCTCCCTCTCTCTCTCTCTCTCCCCTCTCTCTAACAACGTAAAGTCAATGGTCTTTTCCCTTTTGTGTCTTATATTTAAAGATACGTTGTATATGTAGCGACGGATGCTCTGTGAACTAAGTTACTGTGTCTTGACTAGGTGTTATGTCTTTTAATGTTCAGCCAAGTTTCTATTTACTTGGAAATTTTGTTGTAAACTCTGTTATGTAGAAAGCTAGGCCAATTTTGCTTCTAAGTGGATAAATAGTTGATTCATAATAATGGCAGCCATTTATTTTCTTTATCCTTTGGTGAAAGTTAGATTCCCAAGTCAAAAATATACACAAATAACTATTTCTAGACTTTGAATTCTGATTTTTTTTTCTGTTTTTCTGAGTTTTTTGTTTTGCTTTCCTCTTCTCACAACCAGGACCAAACTCAGGGACTTGTGCTTCCTCAGCAAGTGCTCCACCATCAAGCTGCACCCACTCCCTCATAATGCCTCGTCCTCCTCCTCCTTCTCTTCCTCTTTCTTCCTCCTTTCTTCTTCTAGATTTTTTTAAAAATTTATTTCTATTTTATGCGTATGAATATTTTACCTGAACAAATGCATGTATATCATGTTTGTACCTATTGGTCAATAGACCAATGCTGTTTATTGAAGTTAGATGAATGCACTCAGCCCATGGAGCTGGATTTCTGGATGGTGGTTGTCTTATTGCTGCAAAGAGACACAATGACCATGGCAACTCTTAGAAAGAAAAACATTTAATTGGGGCCTGACTCACAGTTTCAGAGGTGTAAGCCATTATCATCGTGGCAGGAACCATGGCAGTGTGCAGGCATGTATGGTGCTGGAGAAGGAGCTGAGAGTTCTGCATCTTGACACAAAGGCAGCAAAAGAAGAGTGTCACACTGGGCATAGCTTGAGCATATATGACCTCAAAGCCTGTCTCTAGCAACATACTTCCTCCAGCAAGACGACATCCTACTCTAATAAGGCCACATTTCTGAATTTGCCACATATTATGAGACAAGCATTCCAACTCATGAGTCTATGAAAGTCTCACCTGTTTAAACCCCCACACTGGTGACTCTCCATATGGTACTGGGAACTGCACCTTGTTCTTTGGAAGAGCAGCCAGTACTCTTAAGCACCAAGCTATTGTCCCAGGCTCACCATCTGTTTCTATATTAACTCCATACTGCATCATTTACTGAAGCTCTGTGGTATGAGAAAGTAATTCATATTGCAACATTATCATTATTGGAAGGTGAACTCTGTCCCTTTTAAGTCATATCTCCAAGTACTAATCCCTAATATCTCAGAATGTGGCTGTAGCTGGGGATGGGATTTTTATAGAGTTAATTAAGTTTAAAATTAGCCTATTGGGGTGGGATTCAAGCCTGCATGACATAGAAGAGAAGACTTGGACACAGACACACAAGAGACCATGTGAGGGTTCAGGGAGACAATGGTCATTGGCGAGCTATGGCTAAAGCCTTCAGAAGAGGAGTCTACTCCAGGGATCTTGGCATCCAGACTAACAAGTATGCTGCTGTGTGCCCCAACCAATACCTGGTACTTCATTATAATACGTCTGAAATCATATCAGCTGTGCTCATTGTCTTACCCAACAATATCCTACAAAGTTATTTTTAATATGCAATCCACGACCACTCTGTTGCACTGGAGTTAAAAATATAATTTTCTTCCTAATCCGTTGGCTTCTAATGTTGTTCATTATATTATTAGGTTAGTTTAACATTCATTGTAATTACTTGCTAAAAAAAATTCAGAATGTTATTCTTGAGTTTTCAATGAGATTTTTAATGTGTCTGTGAATAAAAGAGGGAGGGGATATCAGTAGTGAGCCCAAGGGAACAAAAGGAAATGTCTTGGGAGGGTAGACACAGATGTGAAGGCCAAAGATACCACCTTTGCAGCTCTCCAGATGAGCTTGTGTAAGAAGCAAAGCAGAACTCTATTTCACAAACCTTGTAGTAATACTATGATATGTACATCTATACCAGTAGCCCGAGGGTAGCATGAGTGTTGAGCAACTTTCCCTGGCCATGAATGAACAGACTCCAACTCACCTTGGATACAGAAGCTGGGCAACTGAATCATCAAAAATACCACCCTACCATCGGTGATACGGATGCAGGCTGTATCCCACTGGCTCCCTGCCCAGTTTGCAGGCAATTCCACTAATGAGAGGCTCCTCTACCCGAAGTATAACCTCTATTGACAGTATAACCTCAGGGAGGGGCCTCTTGAGTCTTGTGACGTTTTGAATTTCCTAAGGTTTACAAGTTGCACCAGCATCGTGCAACTTGTAAGATTCTCTTCTCCTTCTGAGAGGGAATGTTAATGTTCTGAGATAGCTGACCAACATGTGCTTTCAAGCAGAGATCTTTGGGACTTATATTGAGTTGTAAGAGCCTAGAGTTGCCAAAACCTTTATACTTTTCTTCAGTCTAGACATGGTCTGGACATGTTTTGAATCCTACTCATAACCACAATTCTGTTCTCTGCCACTTCCTGGTAAGCTCCTCCTTATAACTGCAGTTTGTTCTCATCTCTGTTTACATCACAACTAAGAGACTCTCTTCTGTCTTCTGACCTTATGAAATTGCTTTGTCACCCTGAGCAGTGTTGGTTTCCACACCCTGCCTTCTGTTGGCACCATCCCAAATCTTGACTGTCTTTTCTGATAAAACCAGAAATCACACTCTGTTTATTTTCCATAAGCCCAAACTTCATTGAGAGAAAGCCTGGCATCCAATTCGGCACTGAAAAGAAGGCTACTTGTTTGAGGTGGACGACTGTATATCATGTTGAACTCATAGGAAAATGTCAAAGTGCTCTGGAAATGAAAAACGTTGCACTTTTTGTTAGAAAAAAAAATATAGCTACAAGTTTCACCATGAGCTTTAGTAGCTTTCAGATTGTAGTTAGAATTATTATTGTGTGAGATTTTCCTAACACTTCAGTGATCTGTCATTAAAAGTTGCTTTAGAAATTTATGAAGCTAGTACAGTGGTAAGCAAAGAAATGCAGACTTATTTGCATAGAAGTAAGGGTAGCCTTGAAGTTGATAGCTGTTGGCACGCTCATCAACACTTTACATTTGTGTTGGCACAGTCTTCATCGAAGACTACAGTGAGAATAAGAACTGTCCAACATTTTACAGTTGCTTTAATTTTCTGATTTTTTTTTACAAGAAAGAAAGTATTTTGGAACAAAATTTTTCAAAGTTATTTTAATTTTTATTTTATTTTTTTATTTTTTCAAACTTTGAAGCAACTCAGGCCTAAGTTATCCAGTCCCAGTGGTCAGCCCTATACAATACAGAACAACATGAAATTGGTTCAGTATTGTATGTCTGTGTATGTGTGCATTTGTGTACACATGTATATATATGTATGTATATGTGTGTTTATTGTGTCTGTATGTGTGTGTACATGTGTGTGTATGTATATGTTGTGTCTGTGTGTACCTCTGTGTGTGCATGTGTATGTAACAATAATAATAAAGAAATGTTTGTGAATTTGTGAGAAAGTTGGGAGAACATGGGAGGAACTGGAAGGGCAAGTAGTAGGGCTGAGAATGGTGTAAGTGCAGCGCTCATGTATGCAGTTCTAAAAACAAAAACCACAAAGCCCTCAGGCTAATTTGCCGAGGATCAAACCCTGTGTCTGCTCTCCTATTAAGCAAAGATGATTTGTGACAAATCAAACTGAGTAAGGATGGATTTTAACAAGTAGACCAAGGGTCGTTATGGTTAAATACAATCAAGTAAGAAGCAGTCACTGCTGGGACCCGTGAAGGGGTGTTGAAGGAGAAGATCCAGCAGGGTAGTGTGTCTGTGTTTTGTGAATTACTTATTGAGCATGCATGTGTGAGAAATTCTGGATGTGTGAGTGAAGGTGAGGATGTAGTTGGTTCCTTTTGACTAAGGTTGGACCCAACTAAACCTTTCCTGTGCATTGTGATTTGCCAACAATGTGTCATACTATATACAAGTCTCCATCACTTGTCACCAGTCCATTTCTCAAAATAGAAGTTTTGTTTGGGAATCAATTCCTCTTTTCTGGGTAGAGCAGCTGCATAAATCTCAGGTCCCATGTGAAAGGAAAACAGGGGACTCTTAGTTACATAACCACTATAAGAATCACAACTCAGTGCTAGCAGAGAGTCATGCCAAATGTGGGGCCCCTGAACACAGCAGGCCAGCTGTGTTGGAGAAGGCAGCCAGTCCTCTTTCTGGGTATGTTTTCCAGTCCTAATTGTATTGATTGGGTTCCAAGGTTTTAATAATGACTGAAGAAGACTGAGGAGGATTTAGCCTGGACTATGAAATTAGTGTTTGTGTTTTCACAAAATGTATAACTCTGAAATTCATGTTGTTTGGATAAGGGTAGCTTTTGGAAGATGCTTAGATTTAGATTTAGGGTAGGACTGGCTTCCAGGATGATATTAGTGAAGAAGAGCAGAGCCCCCCCCCCTCTCTCTCTCTCTCTCTCTCTCTCTCTCCCTCCCTCCCTCCCTCTCTCTCCTCCCTCCCTCTTCCTTCTCCTCTTCCTCCTCCTCCTCTTCCTTCTCCTTCTCTCTTTCCCACCCTCCCTTCCTTTCTGTTTCCCCCTATCTTGGTCTCAGAACCCTCTCTAGATCTCAGTGAAGCTACGCAGTTTTTCCTCCTATGGGGAAGATGGCATCCTCTCCCCTAGAGGTATCTTCTAAGAGCCCAATTGCATGTCAGCACCACACCCTATATATCCTATGCATTTTACTATACAAACCCACCTGTGAAAAACTCTCAATGTTTTAATTTTTAATTTTATGAATGTATTTGAAATTTCATTTGACTCATTAAGTTTACTAGTATCGGTTCTTTCTTACTCTTAGGTCATCATTAAGTAACATAAGGACTGACTGAACACAAGGTGCCAGTCCACCATACCTCTAATTGTTCCTATGCACCTGATGAGCAGATGATGTATGCAGGGTGGATACACTGAGTACAGGGATGGCTCCTGACTCAGGAGAGATCGAGCAGGGCAGCATAAGGCTTTGCCAAGCACCTTAAAGTATATGAAGAGTAAATGTATGGAAAAATTCACTGAATTTTTTGAAGCTTCAGTTAATCATGGGTAATGGGAACTATGAAAAAGATTTCAGATAAAAGGAGGATGACCGTACTTTTCTATACATCTTTTTCTGACACAGAAATTAATTCAGGGGGTTGGGTGCTGCTGTAAAAAATAAAATACATAAATGTGGAAGCCACTCTGGAACTGGGCAGTGGGTAAATGGAGGATAACTTTGAAGTGCTTCCTAGAAAGATTTTAAAATTTATTTAAGAGAAAATAGAAGAGCTATAGAGAAATGTGAATTTGTCCAGAGAAGACAGATATTCATAAATGGCCACAAAAAGACATTGAGAACATTAAGGGCATAAGCCCAATTGGATGAGTTCTCACATGGAAACAGTGAACTCTCCCCTGGAAATTGGTACAGGGAAATCCTCGTTATAAAACTGCAAAGACAGTCTAGTGAGAAGAGTTCACAGGCAAAGACAGCCCCCACCTATTCTGAGGATGGGTGAAACTCAGAAGAGACTTTAAACTTTGCACTTTAACCATTGTTGAGACTCTGATAGATTATGGGGAGTTTTGAAGTTCGACTAAATGCATTTTGCATTATGTAATGGCTATAATCCTATGGGGGGGGCAGGGAGTGGCATGTGAAGGTTTGAATAGGTATGTCCTCCATAGACTCTTGTGTTTGAATGCTTAGACTTAGGGAGTGACACTAATAGAAGGTCTGGCCTTATTGGAGGAGGAATGGCCTTTTAGAGGAAGTGTGTCACTGTGGAGGTGGGGCATTGAAGTCTTAAATGCTCAAGCTCTGCCCAGTGTGTAACAAATCCAGTCTCCTTCATTGGCTTTATTCTTCACTGTAGGTTCCTCTAGCACTAGGTCTGACTGCGTGCTGCCATGTTTCCCACCATGGTGATGATAATGGACTAAACCTCTGAATCTGTAAAACAGCCTCAATTAAAGGATTACCTTTTAAATAGTGGCCTTAGTCATGGTGTCTATTCACAGCAATAAAAGTGCGACAAGGTTTTAAGCCATCACAATAGAAAAAATATGCATATATATATGATTCAATTGCATATATATGAATATATATGTATATGAATTCATATATATATGAATCAATTGTTATGGCATTCGGACCCACAAAAGATAAATTTGTATTACTTAAGCTATCCAATCCATGATGCATTGTGAAAACTCAACCTGACTTAGACAGCTTGTGTCTTTTTGGTTTTGTTGTCTACAAATTACTGGTTGACTTTAAGGGAAGGAAGCAAGTGTTGCAGACACCACCTTCCAGGACCTTGTATGGACCTTGTTTTTAAACCCATGGCTTTCTGGAAAGAAATGCTTTCCAGAGAACTTGTCAAGCTGAATGCACCTGGTTCATTCTACAAGGACATTTTGGATTTTATACACTTCATAATATTGGTTGTGTTAATGCTTGCATTTCTGTTAGTATTCTGGTTCCGGGATTCCCGACGTATGTCAGTTTTGAGAATCTCATAAGGAAACAATTCTAAGGAAGGATTTTCAGTCACTTACATCTTCCTACTTTAAATAAGCATCATGACCTTTGACATGGAGGTTTAAATCTCTTTCTCCAGCCATTTACGTTGGTATACACATTGATTTCTGTGCAGCATTTGCATCTAACTGGACTCTTTTAATGCTGTGTGCCAGTGTACCTCCAATTAATACTGCATATTAATTTTGATTAGACAGAAGTGGGCTCTGTGTGTCTTGACTTCCTGCCAGCATAATCAAATGAGTGCTGTGGGGATGGGAAATAAATATTATTTAAAACTGCAGTGAGAAATGTATTAGTTATACCTGTTTTAAAATTGAGTTATGTTTCAGTTTTGTGATTACAAATGTCTTTAGCTGAATCAGGGGCCTGAATCAGGCAATAGTTTCTGTTGTAGCTTTTTTTTTTCTTTTTTTTCTTGGGTATTTATTTCATTTACATTTCCAATGCTATCCCAAAAGTCCCCCACATGCTCCCCACCCACTCCCACTTCTTGGCCCTGTCATCCCCCTGTACTGAGGCATATAAAGTTTGCACGACTAATGGGCCTCTCTTTCCACTGATGGCCGACTAGGCCATTTTCTGATTCATATGCAGCTAGAGACATGAGCTCCAGGGGGGTACTGGTTAGTTCATATTGTTGTTCCACCTATAGGATTGCAGATCCCTTTAGCTCCTTGGGTACTTTCTCTAGCTCCTCCATTGGGGGCCCTGTGATCCATCCAATAGCTGACTGTGAGCATCCACTTCTGTGTTTGCTAGGCCCCGGCATAGTCTCACAAGAGACAACCATATCTGGGTCCTTTCGTGGATCATGCACAATAGAAGTTATTCACTTGTATCAGTCTCACTACTGTTGCCTGAATGTATCCTCAAATATATGTCAGATGGAACTTAACAGCATAGTTCAGCTATGTGTTGGAGATAATGAAAATTACATTAGTTTATAAAGAAGGGTCTCATCACATAGGACTGGCATCCTTGCCAGAAGAGGAAAAGGAGCGGGACATGTCCGTCTTTGAAGAGCTGCATCAACAGAAGAGAGGTAAATGATGTCAACCTGATGGGAAATCAGGTCACTGCTGGAAAAGCATACTTTGTCTGTCTGTGAGCGATGTTCTAAGTTGGGTTAGTAGAGGGAGAAAGACACACTCAACTTTAGGCAGAATCACTCCTTGAGTGAACAAAAAATGTACAGATGAGCCAAATACCAGCATTTATCTATCTCTGTTGCCTGAGTGTGGACACCATGTGACGACTCCTCCCATCATGCCTTCCTTCCTATGATGACAATAACCTCAAACTGTGAACTTAGATAAATCCTTTCTTCCTTAAGTTGCTTCTGTCTTACGTTTTGTCAGTGACATAGTAGCTGATCGGAATGAAGTCTCACCAGAAACCTAATAACCTTAGACTTTTCCCATCCTTCAGAACATTGAGAAATACATTTCTATTATTTAAATTACCAAGTTTATGTTATTGTGTGTTATAGCCCTTTCAGATGAATTAATCTGTTTTGGAAAATTTTCAATTGGAGAATTAATTTTTCTCTCCTTTGGTAGCAATAGTTGTAGAAGTTTCTGTGCAAAAGATAAGGAAACCACTGAAGGGAAATCTTTCTCTTTGGCCTCAACTTGTATTGACTGCAAACCCCAAATCAGAGCAGGGAGATGTTCTCAACCACCCATCAATACAGAGCTCATTTATTCCTCATGGTGAAGTTACTCTCAATGATTCACTCCACTGTGTATTTATGGTTAACTCTGCTTCATAGTCAGATTAATATTCTAGTACTTTCAAATAAATTATTTAACTTATTTTCACACTGAAATAGCTTAAAAACTTACTTGTTCACATAACCCCCTCAAAACACACACACACACACACACACACACACACACACACACACAATCTTTATGATTTACATAGCACCTATTACAGAATTCAGCATAGAGAATATATGCAATGTATATTTCTATAATAAAATAAATATATAAGCAAAATACCACCAAACTTCCACATTTCCAATCACAAATCTCCATGAAATAATATAGATTCAATAATATGATAAGATCTTCAAGCCTGGCTCACTGTGAGCTGGGTGGTTGGGTGGGTGGGTTTACAGGAACTCAGTTGTCTTTGGTGTGTGTGTGTGTGTGTGTGTGTGTGTGTGTGTGTGTGTGTGTCCAAGACAGTTTTCAGTGTTACAGCTCTTTTTATTCAGGAGTAGTGAGGGCTGTATAAACCTTGGGGAGTGTGTAGGCGTTTGGAGAATGAATGTACATCATAGGCTGTGGTGCTGAGAATGCCTCATTTCCATGAAGAAGGATTCCAAGTGCTGTTGGGCATGCCATTATAGGTAGAAAAGAAATTAAACCTGTAACTTGGCCATCAAGCTACATGACTCCCTCAACAGTGGTAGAGGTAGAGGTCATAGGGCTACACACCCTGGGACATGCAGGCCCAGGACAGGAAGGAGCAATCCTTACTCATGCTGGTCTCAAGATGGCATGTTCAGGGTTTGGACATGTCTTGGCTTCACTCTTTCTCCAGGTCTGTTCTCCAGCTCCCCCTAGGTTTTACTTGTCCCACAAGGATCCCCTGAATATGAATGATTTGCTAGGCTTACTGACATGTTCCAGCTTGCTATGGGTTCACTATGCCCAGTCTCCTTGTACAATGGGCCTGACTAGTGTATTTCCAACTATTAACTTGCTAATGTCAGGATGCCTTCTGTATGCTTCACATGTGTGCAAATAATTCATATTGTTTAATTAATGTTGGCTTTGTGTCACATAATCTAGCCTGCCAAGGAAAATCCATGTCATGCAAGCTATCAAGTTTTCTTCTTCCCAAAAATATTTGTAGTTTTCTGGAGACAGTTGAAATAAACACCAGTTCTAGAGCATTCTGTCTATGTCTTTTTCCCTGGATGGATACCTTTCTTTCTGTTTCTCTTGCAAAGAAAACCCTCAGTATCCTGTCAGGGGGAATGATGTACTCCATGCAGACAGAGCAGGGAGTTGTAAATTATAGGCACTGGGACATCAACATGAAGATATCTCACTTTTCCCTTTTGATATAACTGACATGTGTGATAAAGGCAAAACATCTCCTCTTTGCTGGCATGGAATGGATGCTTAGTCTTAAGCAGCCCTTCCCTCTGGACTCTAAAATCAGAGCACTTTTAGTTTCATTTCCAATTAGAGTTGTGACCTTTGTGTATTCATGCATGCATGTTTGTGTCTGTGCAGGTGCATGGAGATAAATATTAACCTATGTATACCTGCATACAGCAGTCAGAGGAAAATCCTGGGTATCTTTCTTCAAACACTGTGCATCTTATATTTTTGAGACAGGGTCTCTGTGGTTGTCTATCATCTTACTCATCGACGTTACTAGATCTGGTGTCACCTAGAAAACTTGCCTCTGGACACACCTGTGGAGTTTATATTGAATCAGTTAATTAATATGGGAAGACTCAACCTCTGTAGACTGCACAATTTCCTAAGCTGAGGTCCTGGAATGTAGAGAAAGGAGAAAGCAAGCTGATCACAGGCATCCCCATCTCTCTGTTTCCCAATCTGCATGCAATGTAACTATCCAAGCTTCTGTCCCCATTCCTTTCTTACCATGAAGTCTACAACCCTAGACCCTGAACCAAAACAATTCCTTCCTCCCATAGTTGCTTTTGTCAGGATGACCACAGCAATAGGAAAGAACCTAATATGTTCTTAGAGGCATATAATTCACCCAAAAGGCTGAGCTGGCTGCCAACAAGCCCATAGGATCTGCCTGTTTGTGTCTCTCCAGTACTGGGTTGACAAGTGTGTTCCACCACACTTGGCTTTTTTAAAAGGAGGATTTGGGGGTCTCAAACTCAGGTCCTTATACTTTTAAGGTGAGCAACATTTTGTTATATTGTAATCAGTGGATTCTTGACTTTCCATTCACAGATAGCTATCGTTGGGTTTGTTGAATGGCAGCCTATAAGCCATTCCATCAAATTCCATATATATTCCATATATACAATATACATATAATCTATAAATTCTGTGACTCCAGAGACCCCTGATTAATACACAGGGTTAGTTCTTACTTCGAGTACCAAAATCATCTGATAACTCAAGTCACTTGATTCAAATATGGATTCATTTTCATAGCCTGGAAGCAGGAGGTACCCAGTTATTTTCATCTGTGGTATTTTGCACAGGGCTTGGATGGAAGCCAGAGTCACAAGAACAGGCCATAATGATGACACCACTGACAGTTAAGTTCACATATCATCCAGAGAACAAAAGGGTTGCCCCTGGGTAAATTGGCTAACCTGTGTAATAGACAAGAGCAGGAGTCTGTGCAGTTCATTCTATTATGGAGGTCTAGAGTCTGAGTGGCTTTATCCCTCAGGTGTGAATAGCCCTCAGATGAAGAGCCCTCTGTGTGGAAGGACTTGCTTCCTGCAGTCAAGTGATGCTCCCCATTTATACTAATAACCTCTTTGCTGTCAGAGAGATTTCTCTCTTTTATTTTGAGAGAATTTTCTTCCTGTTTCAATTCTACCTTTACATTTTTTTCAGTTTCAGTAGAACAATATTAAATATGAATATGGATCACGGGATAAAATAGGCAATTAATTAATGAGTAAGGAGATGTGGGAGATGAGGGGGCTCAGCTTCTCTGTTTGATGGTTTGTTATATTGGCTTTAATTTTATTTTTGTATTTTAAGTCTATGCTGGGGAGGAAAAAAAGGGACAGATATGATCATACAACTTTCCTTTCAGGTTGAGCACTTGATGCTCATGATAACTAAGGTAATGTTAAAATCATGAGAGTACTCTGTGGAGAGTTGGAGATAGCTTTAAATCTCTTGGGTGACCTGGGTTGTGGAATTTTGGGATGATTAATGATACATCTCTCCATAATAAAGTTGGGAGCAAACATGCTTGGATGAACTGTTGACTATTTCATGCTGACCTAGATAAAATGCCATTTCACAAATACTAACAGCTGTGACGATTAGGGCAATGACTCTGTACTTCATACTTTCCTACTGGCTTCAAAAGCAAGTACTTTTTCTAGATGAGTCACCAAATATTTGCTTAGAAATTATATTTGCCCCCTACTTTACACAAGGACACTTCAGTGTGTTGTTGAGTTCATGGCAATGTTAATGTGAATCACATTCTTTTTAGGTGACATTCTAATGTTATTCCCAGAGAAAACACTAAGAAAATAACTCACAAATGCCACATGTAGAGAGAGAAAAAGTATGAAATCCAATGAGATTCTAGCAAAAAATGTCCAAAGTATGAGAAAGTAGTATGATGGGACTAGTGGTAGACAGGCATAAGCTATAAGAAAGCAGATGGCCAAATGGCAGAAAATATCTCTAACTTTAATATAAATAAATATATATATATATACATACACACTGTATTTTGATCAAGCCACATCTCGATCTTTCCAGCCCAGTTCTTCCCCTTTCACTGCCACCTCACTACTCATCTCTACTCTTCATCCACTATCTCTTTACCAAGTTCATATCTTATTTTCTTTTAAAACCCAATGATTACTTTTGGTTGAAAGTCTATTTTATTGGATATTAGAATGGCTAGTTGAGCTTGTTTCTTAGGACTGTTTGCTCGGAAAAGTTTTTCCTAGGACTTTACTCTGAGGTAGTATCTATCTTTGTTGCTGAAGTGTGTTTCTTGTATCCAGAAGAATGGTGGATCCTGTTTATCCATTATGTTAACCTGGGTCTTTTTTATTGGGGAATTGAGTTGACTGATGTTGAGACATATTAATGAAACAGGAATGTTAGTTTCTGTTATTTTGTTGTTGGAGGTGGTACTAGTTGTGTGATTCTCTTCTTTCGGGTTTATTTTGAGATGATTAAATTTCATTTTGTCATAGAATATCTTGGTTTCTCCATCTATGGTGACTGAAAGTTTTGCTGGATATAGTCATCTGGGCTGGCATCTGTGGTCTCATAGGGTTTGCAAGTCATCTGTCCAGAATTTTCTGGATTTTAGAGTCTCTGTTGAGAAGTAAGGTGTAATTCTGATAGGTCTGCCTTTATATGTTACTTGGTCTTTTCCCCTTGTAGCTTTTAATATTCTTTTTTTGTTCTGTACATTTAGTGTTTTGATTATTATGTGGCAAAAGGGTTTTCCTTTTTTTTTTAAAAAAAAAATAGGGTTTTTATTAATTATTTCATTTATTTACATTCCAAATGTTGCCCCCTTCCTAGTCCCCCCTCCTTAAGTTCTTCACTCCATCCCTCCTTCCCTTTGCTTCCAAGAGATTACTCTCCCACCCACCCACCTACCCCCCCCTCTAGCATCCCCCTTCGCTGGAGCATTAAGTTTCTACAGGATTACACATATTCTTTTCCCACTGAGCCCAGACAAGGCAATCCTATTCTACATGTGTAGTTGGGGCCACTGACCAGCCCTTGTATGTTTGTTGGTTGGTGGCTTAGTTTCTGGGATATCTAAGGGGTCTGGGTTAGTTGATACTGTTGTATTAGAGGGCTGCCTTGTCTGTCCTCAGTGGGAGGGTATACCTAATCCTGTAGAGACTTGATGCCTTAGGGAGGGGTTATACCTGGGAGCTACCTTCTCAGTGTGTGTGTGTCTGTGTGTATTGTGCCACCTGTTAGAACATGAAGATTCTCTCAGGGATCACATCTCTAAGGAAATAGACTCCAGGCAGCCAACAGTTTCAACAGTTGAAACAGCAGACTGGAACAGCACAAAAAACCAACCATAGCTGCCAGGTACCCAGAGAGGATTCTATACATTTATTTATGAGAGGTAGGGAGCAGCCGCTCATTCCTTCAAATGCACCTGGAATACCTGGGAGAGTCTTCAGGGACTAGGCTGTGAAAGAACCTCGATGAACATAAGACAATTGGAAATTAAAATGTCTACAATGTTTCCTTACCACATGGCATTAAATTAAATAAATAATAGGAAAATGGGATTTGAAAACACACACACACACACACACACACACACACACCCCTCCTAATGAGTGTATTGCATATGCTATTTGAATGGTTAGCATGCTCTTAATTTGTTTTGAATGCCTCTTTATTTGAGTATTCTTTAGACAAACTCATACATGATATATATTTTTAATTTTTGGCTTGATTTACTAATTAGCCCAGACCAGGAGGTGTGCATTTAGTGCACAAAGAAGCATTTCTACATGTTTGGTTTTCCTGGGATTTCAATGGCCTCTCCTCTGGCTAATGTTCTACTTAATGTTGATCATTAGCTATAACAACTGGAAGCCAATTGTTCTTCTAACAGGCAGCAGCAGAAGGGAAGAAAAGTCATTCCTAAGAGCTGGGTGGTGTCAACATGGTTTTCAGCTAGGGGAAAGAAAGAGAAAAGAAAGGATTTAGTAGTGATTTAAACACTGTTAGCATAAGCAAGGCTGAAATAGATTATTTTAGACTCTAATGAAACTAATATATTTTGGGCAGAGAGAGGTGTTTAGGATTTGTCTTTTTCCAAAGGATGACACAGACTCCCACCCTGCTGACAGCTGACTGGCTGATGGTCCTGGGTGATGTGGAGCACTGCAGCTGACATGGCTTTCATCCTCTCTTCTCATTGCTACTAATGATGAGGACACTTAGAGTCTGGGGTGAACGTTTCCTCTTGAGTCAACACATCTGGCTTATTCTTTGATCCTCTAATATCTCTCTGTAAATGTAAAGGAATTCAAATTTATAAGGAATGGGAACTGAATTCTTTCAGTGACCTTTCAAATAATCAAGTGTCCCTAAGTTCTGTGTCAGTCCTTATTCTAAGAAAACTCCTGCTGTCTCCCAGCAGTCGTTCATTTGCCGTGTTCCCTAGGACACACGACTGTCTTTTCTCCAAATGGAAGGAAATCAGTTGCCCCTGGAGAACAGCTCCATGGCTGTCATGGTGTTGAGTTGTGCTTGAAGTCCACATTCCCCTTCTCTTTTAGATTCCTTAGAAATAAAACAGGAATTTCACGTTAAGATGGAAATAAAATATATTATGAAATTAAGAATAAGAAAAAGGCAGTATTTATACAGATGTGTACACAACATACATGCACACAGACACACCAAAAATAGACATTGATGCACACACATTCACATGTATGTACAAACATGTACAGGGTCACACAAAAGCAGATACAGAGACACATAGAAACACACAACCCATGCCACATGTGTACAGACACATGCATATACATGCAAATACACACATAGACATACAGATACAGAGACTCATAACTGACAGACACACATACCCTACATAGCTACTTGTATAAGCAAGTGCAAACACAGACACACAAATGCATAGTCTATATGCAGAAATAAACGTATAAATACATTCACACATAGAAACACCAAATACAAACGTTTAAATACACATAAACAGACATGCACAGATAGAAGCACAAACACACACACTGACACACAAACACAGACATACACTCATTCGTATACATACACTTTTCTCCACATACATAAAGAGATATACACAGAGACACAAACACATACAGACAAACACACATAAATAATACATACATACACATAGACACACTCTTTACACACATATACACTTAAACACACATAGACAAGCACAAAAAAGTACACATATACTTGCACATACATTCACATATACATAGACATGCATACCCAGACACAAAAACACACACACACATGCACACACTCACTCCTAGCTCATGTGGTTTCCTTAGGTTTTCCATATACTCTTCTACATCCCTTTTGTTTCCATGCTCTCTGTTCTTGCAAAGGTTAGCATGGTCTGAGTGTCTGAATTGTGTCACTTTTCATATGTCATTTCTGACCATGCTCCATGCCCTACACTTTATGTATCATAGTCTTAGCAGGACAAAGAAGGGTAATGTAGAAGGCTTAGCTCCCTGGCAGAAGTGAGGTAAGGAAGAACTATCACGGGGTTCACATCCCAGCTGAACTGGAGCTTGGTGGCTTGCTTGTGCCATCTGTTGCATGCTGTGCTTTCTACCAGCTTCTTAAGGAAACAACTGCCCACTTGGGGAATATACTGATGAAACCTGCTTCCTTTGGGAAATCTACTTTTCAGGTCGCTGGTGCATTATTCAAACTCCTGCACAATGCTGCTTGTTTTCAAGTATCCTTCAGCTACATCAAATGTGCCTAGAGATAACTGTGGTTTGGTTAGTCTTTTAACTTTTATTTATTTAATTTTATGTGTATGCATGTTTTTACCTGTATGCAATGTTGTATACTATCTGAGTGTTTGGTTCCTACAGAGGGCAGGAAAGGGCACCAACCAGATCCTTGATCCTGAAGACACAGATTTGTGAGTCACCATGTTGGTTCTGATAATTGAACCTGGATCCTCTGCAAGAGCATCCAGAACTCTTAAACACTGAGCCATCTCTCCAGTTCTCAAAGTTGGGGTTTAAAAAAAAAGATTCTGAGATGAACTTGCGCACATGTATTTTGCAGTGAATGACATTAAATGATATACCTCCAGAGAGCTAAGAAACACGGGTAGGCAGAGGAAGCAGGTAGACAGAATCCTGAGTTTGGTGATGTAAGAACTAGACACAAGCCTAATGGGAGATGCTTGGTGACTTGGAGACACACCCTTGGGAGGAATTGTGGCACTCAGCCTCTTGGCTTCCTCTTTGGTGAAGTGCCTCTTCCTTATATGCACTATTCCATCCTTGTCATTTACTCTACCATGGTACACTAGGGTAGCACCTTCACCAGAGCTGGCACCAAGGTGTTTGGACTCCAGTCTCCAGAAGTGTGAGCAAAATCAACTTCTTTTCTTTATAATATTAGGCTGCCTTGAGTATGTTGAAAAAACAGACTAATGCAGGAATAAAGAGAGAGGAAAATCATCTGTGTTTGTTTCTACTACAATTACACAGAAATTCAGTCACAGGATGTACATGGTAATTCACTTGGGAAGTTTTGTTTTTAGCTGCATCTACTATGTAGACTACCATTGTTTAACTGAATATACTTTTAACCCCAGCACTCTGGAGGCAATAAAAAGGTGGATCGCCCTAAGTCCTGGGCCAGCATGGTCAATATATAGTGCGTTCCAGGCCAGCCAGGGTTGCATAGTGAGACTCTGCCTCAAAAAAAATCTGTTTAGATAAACTCTGTGTGTGTGTGTGTGTGTGTGTGTGTGTGTGTGTGTGTGTGTGTGTGTGTGTGTGTGGTGTAGAGGTCACAGGACAATCTCAGGTATTGGTCTTCACTTTCTATCTTGTTTGAGACTTCTCTCTTATTGTATACTGCTAGATACAGGCTAGTAGCTACACAATTTTTCAGGCATCATCCTGTCTCCACCTATAATCCCTCCAGAGGAGACCTGGAATTGCAGACATGCACCATCATATCTAGCTTTGCATGGGTTCTATGGATTTGAACTCTGGTTCTTATGCTTGCCAACCAAACACTTCACTCAATGGGTCTTCTTCCCAGCCTGATAGTGGGTTCTTTACTTCTGTATTGCAATGTGTGAGGATCAATAGACATCTGGATTGTAATATGAAGCAAAACTCCAAGCATCAAGTATAGTACCCAAAAGAGAAGGAAAATAGATACATTGGTTAATAAACACATTCCTGTTTATACTTTTAAAATTAAATAAAAGGTATTGTCTTCCCAGCCCATGATTTAATAGCCCACAAAATATCAGTAAAGCATTTAAAAACACATAAGAGGATGGGGACAAAGAATCCATGTGGACCATGAAGTGAGTTGCGTTATCTGTTCTTTTCAAGAGATCCCTCCAAAGATGCAGTCTTTGTGACTTTGGCAGAAAGGGATACAGTGATTGATGTCAGATAGGAGGGCTACTCTTGACTCATTTTGTAGCACATAGAACAAGTGGAGGAACTCTTCATGACATCATTTCTTTCTGGCCAGTTTTCATCCCTTCCTAGCAGAGAAGTAAGGGTTTTCCTAGCTTAAAGGAAACAAACAAACAAACAAAAAAACCCCAAAACAGCCACAAGCAATCAGGAATCCCTTCCTTGGTACCTCAACCAGTTGCCTCCATTCTCCCTGTCACAGCTCAGTTTTGGAAGATAATCCTCCTTCTCTCTGCTTCATCCATGAATGTCTCATGACATTCTGTGGGACCGTGATAGGCAGCCTATTTTGGTTGAACAAGGCTTGCTCCTGTGACTCAGTAGAAAACTCTACAAGGGACGGAACACCGAACCACATTCCCAGAGACAGGTGCCTGACACCACAGAGCCCCGTACTCCCTAATTCTGTGACTATAAATCACACAGACCATGTCCTACGTTTCTGGTATTCTGGCTAGACTCCACCCCACAGTTACTGACTATAGCCAGGTATGCTCCTCCCCACAGTTACCTGATAGCCCAGCCCACAATAGAAGGAGCTGCTTGGGCCCTCCTAGCTTTCTTTAAGCTCCCATCTTTCTTACTTTCTTCTCTAGCCCTCCTTCTCTCCCTCCCTTTCCCCTTCTCTCCACGTAGCCATGGCAGGTCTCCCTCTTTCTACCTTCTCTATTTCTCCCTGCCTTTCTACAATAAAGCTCTAAAACCATAGACTCTCTGCTCATCAAGGCCCACTGTGCTTGAATGATGGAATAGGCTTTCCCCTAATGAGCCATGTCTAACCTCCAGTCAGAAGGCCTTCCTGCACTCCAGCCACAAACTGGACCAAGGACTTTCACCCATGTGGGAACCACCCAGTGCTCCCTTCTCCCCCTGCTCTCTCCTCTCTTCAGCCCCCAGGGATGCCAGAGACTCCCCTGGGGCCCCCCATTTGTTCTCTGCTTTTCTGAAGTGTCCAGCGGTGTCTGGGATACCTGAGTCTGAGAACCTGGTACCTAAGACTGCCCCTTGTCCACCACCTGCCGAGCTGGGGTCCAGTGGCTTCCCACAGCCAGACACCCAGCCAGGGCCATATGGAAAGCATGGAGCAGTCTTCTGCATCTGCCCACTCAGAGCACTGGAACTCTGGCAGGATGAGGGTTTTCTCCCACTCCCTCTTTCCCCCACACCCAGTGCCAACAACTATTCTACAGATAGTGAGTTTTGTCACTTTGGAACTATTCTTATCAAATGTTACAGTGGCCAGTATGACCATCATCCAGAACAAGGTGTATTTGCAATTGAAAGAGGCATTAGTAGTAGTCAAGCATCAATGGAGCCAGGAAAGACAAATAGGACATCTAGTCATGATGCATACAACCTCCTGGTGAGAAAGTCAAAGAGGTTTGATTTTCTGCAGATCATCATTTTGTTAAGTGCTGGGTCCTTTGGGCTGCCTCAGCTCCTTTTACTCTGAGACATCTCATGGCTATGAATGTGATTGCTGATATTGATTACCAACTTGTCAGGATCTAGAATTCTGGAATCCACCACGGAGAAAATAGAGTTGGGCAAGACTGTGAAGAATTTTTTCAGATTGCATTAATTGGAGTGGAAGGCCCATCCTGATAGTTGAGTAGCATCATTCCAAGGTCCAGGGTCTCAGACTGATGACAAAGTAAGCCAGCTGATTACCAGTACTCATCTCTCACATTCCCAAAAGGGGACACAAGGTGCTCATCTGCTCCAAGCTTCTGCTGCTGAGGCTCCCTTGCCATGATGGACTGTACCTTTGAGCTGTGAGCAAGAACAGACACTTTCTCCTTTAAATTGCATTTGTCCACCATTTTATTTTATTTTTTAATATTTTTATTAGGTATTTTCCTCATTTACATTTCCAATGCTATCCCAAAAGTCCCCCATACCCCCCCCCCACTCCCCTACTTACCCACTCCCACTTTTTGGCCCTGGACTTCCCCTGTACTAGGGCATATAAAGTTTGCAAGTCCAATGGGCCTCTCTTTCCAGTGATGGCCGACTAGGCCATCTTTTGATACATATGCAGCTAGAGTCAAGAGCTCCGGGGTACTGGTTAGTTCATAATGTTGTTCCACCCATAGGGTTGCAGATCCCTTTAGCTCCTTGGGTACTTTCTCTAGCTCCTCCATTGGGGGCCCTGTGATCCATCCAATAGCTGACTGTGAGCATCCACTTCTGTGTTTGCTAGGCCCTGGCATAGTCTCACAAGAGACAGCTATATCAGGGTTCTTTCAGCAAAATTTTGCTAGTGTATGCAATGGTGTCAGTGTTTGGAAGCTGATTATGGGATGGATCCCCGGATATGGCAGTCTCTAGATGGTCCATCCTTTCGTCAAAAAGCTCCAAACTTTGTCTCTGTAACTTCTTCCATGGGTGTTTTGTTCCCAATTCTAAGAAGGGGCAAAGTGTCCACACTTTGGTCTTCATTCTTCTTGAGTTTCATGCGTTTAGCAAATTGTATCTTATATCTTGGGTATCCTAAGTTTCTGGGCTAATATCCACTTATCAGTGAGTACATATTGTGTGAGTTCTTTTGTGATTGGGTTACCTCACTCAGGATGGTGCCCTCCAGGTCCATCCATTTGCCTAGGAATTTCATAAATTCATTCTTTTTAATAGCTGAGTAGTATTCCATTGTGTAAATGTACCACATTTTCTGTATCCATTCCTGTCTGCCATTTTATTACATCATCTGGAAGTTCAGCCAATGCAGTGGATTTCCTCCCAACCTCCCTGTTTCTTCTTTACTTCGTGTCTGTTGTTACTTGGTGCTAGCCATTGTGTGCTAACACACACCTGTAATCCTAGCATTCTGGTGGTTGAGACAGAAGGGTTGGACTCACTGCCTAGTAAAATTCCATCTCAAACAAATAAATAAAACACCAACAATAATCTCAAAATCTTAGCACTCATATCTACACAAAATTATACATTTCTTGTTCTCAGTATCTGGTGTCGTCTAAATGACCATTGGAAGATCTTCGGAATATGGCCCCAAGCTTATCCTCCCATTATCTAGCCATGTAATTGAGAGCACATGGCAAGGGAACAGTCTGCTTGCTTCCCTGGCTCACTGAATAATTCTATCTACGCATCATTGTTAAATGAGTTCCACCTGATTTCCCCAAAATGCAAGGTAATTATGAATCCGCTAATTTCATACAAAGCCAGAGAAACTGGCATGGTAAACATCTGCTTCCTATCTGGGACACCATCTTCCTTGCCCACTTCCTGCTCAACCTGTATTGAGTCCTCTTCTTCATCCTGCTCACTGCTGTTCTTCTACACGTAGAAAGTCCATGCTCTATGCAATATTGCTAGTTTTTATTTAGGAATCAAAATTCCCACCATGGCTCTGCTGTCACAAACTTTTCTCCTGGCTGGTAAAATGCTTGCCTCTTCGTGTTAAATCCTGGAACCACAAAGGAAGCCCCAAATTCCTCAGCCTGAAGGAAAAATTCTCCTCACATTGTAAACACTTATTTATATCCTATTATATTTCATATATTTGTTCCTTAAGTGGATCCAAGCCATGCCAATGTTCCTAGAAGATCTTACATGAACTTTCAAATACTTTACTTTGTTCCCATGTCTTTAAATAATCAGCTACATTTACCCCATCCCCATTCTAAGTCATAGTGCCTTTCCATCTAGGAAGACACGTGAATATACATGCACACACACACACACACACACACACACACACACACACACACACACTTTTTTTAAAAAAGAAAATTAGAGACTGGATGGAGCAATGTCTCAGCAGTTAAGAGCACAGTTGGGTTTCTAGTACCTACAATGCACAGCACAGCCAAGGTGTAAAACCAGATGATCTAATGTCCTCTTCTGATCTCTGCAGGTGCTGCCATCAATGTACACATATCTCCAGTCCTCTATACACATAAATAAAGAGAAAGTAAAACGTTAAAAATAGTCAGATGTCTATATTTCAGTGCTGAATAATAACTATTAACTATTGAAAAGGTCAGAATGAAAACAGGAAGACAGAACCAGGCTCAGTACAGTTAATATTCTTGTCTCTTTAGACGTATGAGGAAATGCAATCATTTTTCACTCTATCATACATCTCTGATTGGGTATTTTGTTTATCAGAAGATCTTATTGCAAAAGATCACATTTTTTAATGAGAGAAGCCCTTCTATTGTGAAAAAAAAGAAACTACTTTGAAACAAATTATTATTTTTTTAAAGTTTGAAAAGGAATCTGGAATGTGTTGATGACGGGCTCTTGGGCCAAGCCTGCACTGGCCCACTGGTTCCTGGATAATACCCACCCCCCAGACTAAGCTGCAGAGTTGAAATCCTATCTCATTATAAAAGGGGACTTGCTTCCTCTAAGGATCCGCTCCACTACAGTTAGTAGTCAGTGCAAGAGCTACTTGTCAGAGGAATGTCAACAATAATAGCCATTTCCCCAGAGTAGTAACATTCAATATAAATGATCCTGTTGCATTCCCTTTCTGAGACTGACCACTATCTTGAAAGTATTTTAGCTTAACCGTGTGACTCCTTTACTTAAAGCATACTTGAATTGGACCTTGCAAACTTCTTTTCCCCATGTCTCGGAAAAGTTAGACATGCTGGAGAATATCGATGTATCTCCTTATAGAGACAAGGGGAGCTAAGCTTCAGGAAGGATGGGACACTTCATTAGATTAATATGATAATGCAGTCAAAGCAGATCAGGGAGTTCGCCTGGGTTGTGCTGAAAGAATATGCAGATAGAGAAAACCTAAGCAATGGCAAAGACAGAAGTCTGATGGACTGGAGAGCTGGAGACCGGCTGTAGAATGCTGCAGTGGAGCACCATGTGGCATGAGAGGGAGGAAGGGCTATGGTTAATATCAGGCTTTAATGAGAGGTGCTCCTATGCTTCTAAAGTTTCTCCATAAGCCACATTAGCTGCATCTGTGGGTAGACCATGACTTGACGTAGCCAGAACTTGCATCTTCTCTCAGTCTAGTCTGTTTGCCAGAATCCAGGAGAGAACAAGATGGACAACACTTTTTTTTTTTTTTTCAATACAGGGTTTCTCTGTATAGCCCTGGCTGTCCTGAAACTCACTCTGTAGACCAGGCTGGCCTCGAACTCAGAAATCTGCCTGCCTCTTCCTCCCAAATGCTGGGATTAAAGGCGTTTGCCACCACTGCCCTGTAAATGTGTAGCCCAGGCTGCCCTTGAATTTGTGATCCTCCTGCTTCTGCCTCCTTCAGTGAATTCTACCTGCATGTGACATCACAACCGGGTGGACAACACTCTTAATATCATTTTCTGTTCCTCTTTATAGACAGTTAGTGTATGAGTCTGATAAATTGCACTTCTATGGACATTTTAGATTTAATGTGCCTTTTAACTCTTTAATTGCTAACACTATGACCTATGATCTACTTCTCTTGACTGGATTTATTTAACTATTTCTTCAAAAAAAAACCTATCATATTTAGTTATTTGGGGTGTGTGTGTGTGTGTGTGTTATCACATGGATCAACCTTAAGTCATATGGATTGATGACAAGTACCTTTCCACACTCAACCCTAAGCTTTTTATTTCTTGTTTGTGTCATAATGTGCTTGATAATTTTAGCTTCCAGGTGATCTTGAGAAGAATCTTCCAGGGAATGTCTCACATTCTCTATCTCTTCTTATTGTAGGAAAGTTCTGGGGGTTGGTTCTAATCGCCATGATTTCAGAATCACAGCCCAAAAGACAAAGTGTAATTCTTTTAATTCTTTTTTAAATGAGCAGAAAAGGTATTGGGTCTCCCCGTGCTATTTTCAAACCAAGACTGTTTTGGAACATTCCTCTTCCCCTCATCTGCTCAACTCCGACATCCCTGGGAACCTCCTCCGCCCTCCAGTCTCCTTTCCACACTCACATAATTATTTAGAGCTTTGTTGGCAATACAAACAGGAGTGTTACCACAGATACCATAGAAGACTTGATGCATGTCTATATACAGAAATGGTCACCATTTATAATCGGGCAGAGACCATTATGGATGAATAAACATTCCTTCCACAATAAGAACAAATATACATTTTAATTTGAGAATGTATTCTGTTATTAAATATTAAAGTTTTGTTCATGAATATGTAATGTTTATAACTTACTCAAAGTCTTTAGACAAAGTATCAAAGCTTCGTTACAGTGCCCGAGTCATGACTGAGTACATAGTGGTCTAAATTAAGCTTCTGCACTTGAAGTCTTGATACCAAATACATCAACAGACAAATTCACCAGGCCAATTAATTGCTATTTAAAAAATTAGGAAAATAGGAATGGTTACTCACACCTGTACCCCCAGCATTCAGGTAGGTAATATATGTGTGTGTGTGTGTGTGTGTATGTGTGTGTGTGTGTGTGTGTGTGTGTGTGTGTGTGTGTCTTATATAGAAAGATAATATCAAAAAATTAAGAAGATGCCGATTGGAGGGCCAGCAAGATGGCTCAGTGGGTAAAGGTGCCTATCACAAAACCTGTGTTCAGTCCACAGACCCCTAATGGTGGATGGATTGAATAGACTCCTGAAAGTTCACATATGTGCAAAGGAACACACACACACACACACATATATAAAACAGACACAATTATATTAATAGTTATAATAGTGATATTAAAGAATAAAGAACT
Source organism: Mus musculus (assembly GCF_000001635.26). Taxonomy (NCBI): domain Eukaryota; kingdom Metazoa; phylum Chordata; class Mammalia; order Rodentia; family Muridae; genus Mus; species Mus musculus. The sequence goes on along the minus strand of NC_000075.6, from coordinate 112,928,685 downwards.
TAACACTAACTTTTACATTTTGACATGAAAAATGTGGATAGGCAGAACTCACTTCTACTAAACATGGAGACATGTTTTGCTGTATTTGAATTGTCAGAACATGGGATATGCATGAATGGTCTAATAGAATAGAACAGAACACTCAGACACAGATGGTCATATGTGTCATGAGTAACAACATCACACATGATAGGCTCCAAGTTTTCTAGATCCTATGTGAACACTGGCTGTTGATGTTGCCCACATGTTGCTCTTCAGCTTGGGCTACCCATCAAAACAAACTCCAGACAAATAAAGAGTTAATTATTGTGGGAATTACAGGAGAATACCATTGTGACCCCAAGGGAGTGGAGGTTTTCCTAACTGAATACATACATGCACACATATGTATTCACTCTGAAGGAAGAAGAAACCCTGTGTGCATATGAGGTGTCACAGTTCACAGGCATTGCAGGGTCTTTTGACATACCCAATTGAATAGTGCTTAGTAATGCCCATGTGAAAATAATTTCTAAAATACAAAAGAGAAACTAACTTAATCAAACATGGGCAAAGAAAAACCACCAATGCTGTGCATTTGGAGCAACTGATTCTGGGAAGTAAATGTTTCCATTATTTCAACTTGGGGTTTCCTAATTTGAATTAACAGGAAAACACGTATCAGAAATAGCTACTGCCCACATGTGAGATCATCAGAGTGGTTTATTGTTTTTATTTGTCCCATATTCAGAGGGCGTAAAGTTGAGGCGAGCAACCTGGAACAAGAAGCACAGAACAATGGACACCCCTGTGCACCTCTGCCCAGCTCTGAGAAGGAGTCGCTTTTGAAACATGTAGAGAAATCAACAGGAGCCTCCACATTCTCCTTTGGGAAGAGTTAGGGGAAGGGCCCGGCAACCGTGAGAACCAGTCTGCACAGGCTTCCCAGCAGCCATTGCTTATCGTCAGGAACAGGTGCAGGTGTGTATTGTTGGACCACAAAGCTCTGAGTGGGGAATTAAATGAAAACATCCCTGGAAATGGGGAGGTGACTTGTGATTGACACTGATAGACCCGTGAAAAGACAAGGGCTGTCCTGGCGTTGCACTTCAAAGTAGAAGACAGTTGGCTAGCAAAGAACTGTCATGATTAAACTCAATAGGGGTGAGTTTCCTGGGAGTGGACTTGGTACACTGGAAACACAGACACTTGGTAAAATAAAACATCACATGTCTCCCTCTCTGTTTTTCCTTGTGTCTCCTTATTTATACTTTTTCTTCTGAGGATCCTATCTGTTACACAGCAGTGTGACTAAGTCCCTGTCAATGAATCTGAAGCAGGTTTGAATCATAGAATCAGATATTGGGTTTTGTATGTAAGGGAAGAAGTATTTTATAAGATGATGAAAGGATTTGTTTGGAAAATATGGTTTGTGTGGGTATGTGCACATGTGTGTACGTGTGTGTGTGTGTGTGTGTGTGTGTGTGTGTGCAGCTGCTGCAGATGCCAGAAATGAATGTTTCCTCAATCACAATACACCTTAGTTTTTGAGACAGGGACTCTCACTGATTCTGCTAGGCTATCTGGCCAGCCAGCTTTAGAGTTCAGCCTGTATCAGCTGCCCTGCTATAGGAATTACAGAAGGCCATGATCTGATCAAGGGTTGGAGTAAATAGAACCTAACTTGGATAGCAATATCAGTGGAGAGATCAATGGAGCTAGACAGTAATGCTATCATCTCTGTTGGAGTTATGAATTGGCCACAAGGTAGTCTAATCTCTCCCTGGTGAAATATTAGAAGATAATGGCAAACCCATTTCTTTTCATTTAATGATATTATGCTTAGTTATCAAGCATTCCAAAAATGGCATGTAGAAATTGGCTCAATAACACAAATGCAATCAGGCCAATCACTGGAATAGGTCTGGGTTATGAGGGCAAAAGACTCCACCATGGTGGGATGTGAGTGGTAGCTCTCCTCAGCCCAAAGTGCATAGAGCAGGTCTGGTAGAGATAAAGAGCATAGCTTCATGATTGTGAGATATATACCATCCAATGGGTACCATATTTAATAGTGTCCATATGTGTTCTAATGCCCTGAAGCTACCATCTTGGAAGTGATAGCATTTTAAAACAAACTCTCTTGCATATGTGTATGTGTGTGTGCGTGCGTGTGTGTGCATGCATGTGTGTGCATGTATGTGTGTGCATGTGTGTGTTTTGTATGTGTGTGCTTTGTATGTGTGTTTTATATGTGTGTGAACTGAAGGGTCTGTAGCTTATCCTCAATAAAGACTAGTAATGAACTAATGTTTTTGTGTGCTTGGGCTCTGTAGAAACTCTTGTCTATTCCTTTGCCCTTCATTTCCAATATGTTCCCTTACAAAAAGTGAGCTTGGAATAAGAAGTGAGGTCAGGAATAGTAGTCCTTCTGGAAAGAACACCGAAGGAATAGGAAGAGAGATGCTAGAAGGATAGCTAGGCCAAGCATGGCTTCCATCCCTTGGGAAATAAGACCAGGTATCATTTTGGAATCACAAGATGAGACTACTTTGGCTTTCTACCCTCTCATCATGTCTTAGCATATAAAGGCAGAGTGTAAATCTTGCCCTCATTTTCATTGTTTTGGACCAAATTCCCATGGAGATCTCCAGCAACTCAATGAATTAAAAAGCTTTGCCAGAAATCTCCTACCCACCATTCCAGAGGACGGATACACAAGTTGTCAGCATAAGGAGATTGCCACCCCCTTTTCCACCTCATAATTGTATTTATAGCTCAAGAATGTGACCTGGTTATTGTTTTATATTCTGGATGTTAAGATTAGCATTCCTTCTTGGAGGTAGATTAATTAGATGCCTTGAGGGAAGAATGTACTTGGATCTCTTCCCTGGAGGCCAGAAGTCAGTTTTTCAGAGATACATAGTTATTCTAAAGCTCTAATTGTTAGCGATGATGCAATTTTATGTGACTGTATTCCTTTCCTCCTTCCACATGGAGTTACAAAAGATTGGGCAAAGATTGGGCAAAGAAGAACGGTCAGTGTCTCAGACCATTGGCAGGTTTCATCTCCCTTTTGGTAAAGAACACTTCATCTTTGCTGGGTAGGCTGGGGGTAATGGGCTTTCTGCACCATTTTTAGAAATATCCCTTCACCCCTTTGGTGGGTCTCTCTTCAATTGAAGCTATATTTCATCTTCTTAGAGGTCTGCTAAATGTAGCTTCAAGTAGCTTTCTATGGTCGAGTGTTGCTTGAGCCATTATCATCCATTTTTCAATAAAGCTGTGGGTGAAAGTGCCATTGATTCTTTTTTTCACCAGGAAGGAGTATTAGCTTTTTATCCTCAACATATTATCTCCCTGCTTGACTGATAAAACTGTCACACGAAGGGAAAGGTCAGGAATTATCGAGTGGGTGTTCATTTAATTCATTCCTTACCCCCTCCTCCCAACAAATGTACTGAGGATGTTACAGAAAATTTGTGTTTATGTGATGAGAATAGACAGGAGATAAATGGGCAGAGTCCTCTTGTGGATTAATGATTTCCGTGCGTAGCTGGGAGACACCTGAGAGTTCTTGAGCGTCTTCATTTATAACATACCGTTGCGCTGTATTTCATTTCCTCCCTTTGATAGAAAGAGCTTTCCTATGGCAGTTAGAGTAGCGTGAGATTGGTTTCAGGGGTTAAAATTCCCAGCTATGAGAGGGCAGGGGGGACTAGGAAGAGACAGGTGGCTCCTGTGGCAGAAGAAAGATGTGGCTGTTCTTAATACTCAGTGTACTCGATGAGGCCATAATTACTGTGAATTGCTTCTAATTATATTTTCTTTTCCACGCAATGTTAATTAATGCAGTGATGAAGAAGATCACAACAGAAAAGGTATGTTAGACCTCGGTGGGAAAGCAAACCCTCCGCAGAGGCAACAAAGATAATTAGCAGCACCCAAGGATCCCGGCCTTTCTTTCACGCATTCTGTGACTTGAATCTTCCCCTCCATCCTCAGACAGTCTGACGAGTTGGGTACTGTGGTTCCTTCACCAGTGTCACTCTCATTCCCTAATCCAGGATACAGCCTGACCTTACACCAGGAAGGAGCTCTTCCTTAGTTACCAAGGCTCCAACCTACCACCTCATGGGGATACATCATTCAAAATGACACCACCTCATGGGGATACATCATTCAAAATGACTCCTCTGCAGTTCCCGATATACATAAGGAAAGGAGGCAGAAAAGCTGTTACTCTAAGAAGTGTCATGGTGTCTCAGGATAAAAACTCCGAGCTCATCCTTACCTTTGCCTTGCTATCCACCATTGATATTCAGTTTGGTCAGTAAGACATCATGGCTTATATACACTAAATTCCTTTTTGAATCTGTCATTAACTGGCTTTTTTTTTTTTTTTTTTTGGTGGTGGTGGTGGTTGTGTTGGTAATGGTGTGTGTGTGTGTGTGTGTGTGTGTGTGTGTGTCTGTCTGTCTGTCTTTCTGTGGTGTGTATATATGTAATGTGTTTTTGTGTGTGCTTTTCCTTAGACCAGACCATTGCCACCTCTGTTCTGAACTACTTAAACGGCTTTCTTACTGACTTTTCCTGTGTTAGTCTTGAACCCTTCTTCTATGAATTGCTTACTTCATCAACACTACATATATCCCTTCTAGTTGCATTACATGGTCCCAGCTGTTAGGTACCCTCTCAGGGTAAATGTAAGGATTACAGTTAAAGTATCAGTGACTTTTTACCACATGCAAAATTTTTCACAATCTATTGCTTACAGTGCTAACATTTTATTTCTTTCCATTTAATTAGCCTCATCTGCCAAATGTGCCTGTTCTTGGGCCTGTAGAGTACTTAAAGGTGTTTCTTTGTGCTGTCTTGGTTCTTCTCTGTTTCCAACTATTCCAGCTATCTCCTCCTCCTCCTCCTCCTCCTTCTCCCTTCTCCTCCTCCTCCTCCTCCTCCTTCTCCCTTCTCCTCCTCTTCCTCCTCCCCCTCCCCTCCTCTTCCTCCTCCCCCTCTCCTCCTCCTCTCCTCTTCCTCCTCCCCCTCCCCTCCTCCTCCTCTCTTCTTCCTCCTCTCCCTCCCCTCCCTTCCCCCTTCCTCTTTCCCTTCCTCTCCTCTTCTCCTTCCTCTTTTAGATAGATCTCTCTATTAGGTAACTCTGTCTTAGAACCTGCTATGCAAACCAAGCTGGTCTCAAACACATGGAGATCCTACCTCTGGGATCCCATGTGTTGGAATTAAAGGTGTATACCGTCATGCCTAGCCTCTGTTCTTGTTTTTCATCTTTGCTTATCTCCACAACTTAACAAGTTTCTATTATGAATATTATATTATAGTGGGTGTGTTTTATTCATGCATAAATAAAGCACACCCTCTAGATGAGAGAGACATTCTGTATCAACTTCGTATTTTATGACTGGGACAGTGTGGGGTGTAAGCTATGCATAGATGTATCACAAAGTGATGAGCACCTGATAAGAGCAGTCTTGTAGGTCTTGTAACTCACTGTCCACAGTAGATATTCAGTGATGCCAATTTTTCCTCCTTGTCAATTTCTTAATATCAGTAACCTAGACTCCCTCTCCTTCTCCCTCTCCCTCCCCCCTCTTTGCTTCTATCTTGCACGCGCCCGACTAGACCAGCAAGAACGACGCTGCAACAGGATCCTTCTGCACACGTTTATTGGGAGAGCTTGATTGTAGAGGCAAAGAGACCCTGAGCCCAGAACTGGTGCTGCTTATATAGGCCTAGGAGAGGCGTGTCTCACACCCGGATTGGTTATGCACTATGCCTCATTTGCATGTTCCTCATCTGATTGGCTACTCTCTCTCAGTACCTCATTAACATACCTCATTTGCATGTCTCACATCTGATTTGTTATATTCTCAGTACCTCATTAACATGCCCGGGCCAGGCAGTGACTTGGCAAAAAGCATTACTGTATATGTACACATTGGTTGTTTGTCCAAATTTATGCGTGGTGGCCAGCAGTAGCCAGCGCCACCCTGCAACGGCACATGTGGCTTCCCACACTTCTATGCTTGTGTGCAATCAGAAAAGTACCTTGGAATATATGTGCTCCAGCAAAACTTAAGAAAAAATAATTTTCATGACAAACCACAGCCCAGCTGGTCCATAGGAGACAGCAAAAGTCAAGAGAATGATCCTAAGGGCCATAGCTCTGTGTGTCTCCATCTGCATCCCCTAACTTGCACTTTGATGAGCCCCTTGGATCCCACGGAAAGAACCTGCAAGTGCTTCCTGTTGCTAGGATGGTCTCCCTACATCTTTCCAGCCAGCTTCTTCTAGTTAGAACTGCCAGTAAAGCCTCCTTCCTGTAGGACAAAGCCCAGTTACACAGAGGTGCTGTTGCCTCCTTGTCTCTGTTCTTCCTCTCCTCCAAACCATGCTGTGATCTCTGACACAAGCTTTCTTCCCATGTACCTTAGAGATTTCTCAAGTGAAGCCTTGAGGGTTACCTTCCTCCAAGCTTGAGTGCTCTATACCATGAAGATATGCAGTAATCTTTGCAAGAGTTAGCATCATGGATATGCCACTAAAGGAGGGCTTTCTCAGTTTTTTCCCCTCCACTTTTTTTGTGTATAGTGTTCTATAAGTATGTGTGCAAATGTGTACACACAGGCACAGTGTTTTGCTTACATATGAATGCATGTATACAGGTGTGTACATGTGTGCACATGCGTGTGGAGGCCCTCTGCTACTTTTGGGAACACGTCCTTAATTAACTTTCCATTCCATTCACTGAGGTGGGATGCCAATGAAACTTGGGGATCACTACGCTGCTAGGCTTGCCTTGTTCTAGGGATTTCCTGATCTTGTATCCAAGGCTGGGATTACAGGTGAGCAGCTAAGCACGCCTGACATCCATTCGCTTGGGATTCTGGGGGATATGAATTCCTGTCCTCATGTTTGTGTGCAAGTGCCTCCTTGCTGAACTATTGCAACCTCTTTTCTCCAAACTGAATAGGTGTTCTTTGTAGAGCATGTCTCCCAGCCACCCAGAGTATTGTGGAAAGCACTGCCTTCTGTGTTCCGAACAGTCCTTCCCTGTTGTTCAGGAGGGGAATAAAGGCACATGCAGTGACCATCATTGATATTTTGCCCCACCTCGGCCAATGAAAGATAAGTAAGGCATGAAAGACTCAGTAGAGAAGGAGTCAGAGATACAAGCCCCAAGCACAGATCTACCTGTCTACCTGCAGGCAATTCCATCAGATGTCTCTCTGGCTCCTTCTGTCCTCTCATTAAAATCTGCAAAGATTACAGGAAGTTAACCAGCACTGAGCTGACACTCGACTTTCACCTTTTGAAAAAGATGCCCAAGTTCTAATTATCTATTGCCCGAATGTGAGTCAGAGTTCACCTGTCTGCTGGGAACTGCCTGTCCACTAATCTCTTAGACGCCCCCAACACCGGGCTTTCTTCTTGTTTTCAGAGTGCTGTAACACTTAAGAAAACTTCTCTGGCTTAAAAGGTTTACAGTGCGTCAAGATGGCAGGCTAAAAATAACTGAGATGCCCCTGCCGTCCGTCCGTCCCAGTTATTAAATGATGGCCTGGCAGTTAAAACCTGCAGGCAGTGCCTTAGGCAGACTGAGCCCAACACCTCATCATTATCCCTCCTGGAAACCCTTGGCTCGGCTGAATCTGCAGCCATTAGCTGGAATGGAAAGGTTTTGACCTGTCATTTAAACAAGAAAAGTCAAGCAAACCAAGTTCTTCATTACAGGGACTTTCTTTTTAAACTGTTAGGAGAAATCATGACTTCTTTCATTTATAAAGGAGTGGTGGGGGAGCATCTTGCAGTGTCCCTGCCTATGGTGTCTTCCTTCTGTTGGCAGCAATCTGTTCAAGGATTCTTCTACATTTTAGCAGTATAGCAGCTCTCTGTGTCTTCGCTCTAGCTGCTGTGGGAGGGGGTCACTGAAGTAGGACAAGTGGATTTGTCTAGAGGAGGCCAGTTCTGGCCCCGCCCAACTGTATAAGCTTGAGCTCCCCCCCCATGTATATGATGTGTGTGTATATGATATGTGTGTAGTGTGTGGTGTGTGTGGGTGTATATGGTGTGTGTGTAGTGGTCTGTTTATAGTGTGTATGTGTATGGTATGTGTGTAGTATGTGGTATGTGTATGTTTTGTAGTGTGTGTGTAGTGTAGTGTATGCGTGTGATGTGTGTGTAGTGTATATGTTGTGTATGTGTATAGTGTGTGTTGTAGTGTGTGTGATATGTGTGTAGTTTGTGTGTGTATGTGTAATGTGTGTGTGATATGTGTGCAGTGTATATGTTGTGTATGAGTGTGGTGTGTGCATGTCATGTGTGTGGGGGGGTATGTACATGCATGGTGTGTAGTGTGTGTGTGTGTGTTGCATATGTGTGTTTCTATGACTGTTTTATACATTGTATTTTGATATTTTCCCTTTTTCTAATTCCTTCCATATTGACCCAGTCCCTCTCATCCTCTCTTTCTCTCTCTCTCTCCCCCTCCCTCTCCTTCTCCCCCAAATCAGCAAAAACAAAAACAAAACAAAAAAGAAAATCAAAAAGTCCACAAAAATACCACTGTGTTTGTCTTGACTTGACCAAGGTTCCTGGGCACGAGACCTGTCTGGAGTGTGGTTGATATACCCAGTTATAGAGCCTTGGAGAAAACTGATTCTCCCTTTACTTGTGGCTATTAATTGCACAGAGTTAGGGCTGCGATCTTGGATCCATGCCCCCCTCTCAGTACTAGGACCCCACCTAGCTGGAAAGTGTGCAGGTCTTGTGCATGTTACTACAGTCTCTGTGTGTTCATATGTGCATCCCACTTCTCAAACACACTCTTTTCATCCATCATCCTTCTTAGCATCTTCCTGCCTCCTCTTCTGCATAGATCCTAGAGCCTTGAGGAGAGGAGTTTGATAAAGATACCCTATTAAATGACATATCACTTTACTTATAGATTAGTGCCTTGTACAACCCACATCAGAGAAGCTTTTCCTTGCAATAGATGGGGAAATTAATACAAAGACTGACAGCTGGAGTTGTGTAACAGATAGACTCTTAGTGTCCAGGAACTCAACATCTGGCTAGATTGCCTGACCACCGAGCTCCAGGGATCCTCTTACTTCTTTTTTCTTTTTTTCTTCACCCTGAGATTTCAAGTGCATCAACATTCCTGGCTTTTTTTTTTTCATACAGGTTCTGGGTATAGAATTCCGGTTCTCTTGCTGGCAGACACATGTTCATTGACTAAGTGCTTATTGACAGAGCCATCCCATAAGCTCCTACTTACTAGAAAAGTAAGGATAATAGGCTGTATGTCCTGGCTGGGTCGTGCAAAAAGTCAATCAGATAACATATATGCAGGTGTAAAAAATTGCCTGGGAGACAGAAAATGATATGTTTCTCTTATTACTACAATACTATTTCTGACAATTGTACTGACTTTGCTATCTGTTTGCATACATTCAATTCTACGATCAACATAAGAGCTCAGGCCCATCTTCAGCTCTAAATACAGTGGAGACACCCATGGGTCATAGGAAGAGCTGATATCAACACTTTTGTTTTAGAAGGAAGAAAACAGAGGCCACCTATCAGGAAGATTCTTTTCCAAAATTAAGATTCTGGCTTCTTGGGTCACATCACACTTTCCTAGGTGTGGGAGCAGTAATGGAGCACAGACCATATATCAATGAGATAAGATCTGTGGTTTTCTAATTAGTCCCTGGGAGCTCCCAGGGGTCTGGTTGGTTGATATTGTTGTTCTTCCTATATGGTTGCAAACCCCTTCAGCTCCTGCAGTCCTTTCACTAACTCCTCCATTGGGGACCCCCACGCTCAGTCCAATGGTTGGCTGTGAGCATCCGCCTCTATACTTGTAAGTTTCTGGCAGGGCCTTTTAGGAGATAACTATATCAGGCTCCTTTCAGCAAGCATTTCTTGGCATCTACAATACTGTCAGTGTTTGGTGACTGTATATGGGATGAATCCCCAGATGGGACAGTCTCTGGATGGCCTTTCCTTCAGTCTTTGCTCTACACTTTGTCTCCATATTTGCTCCCATGAGTATTTTGTTCCCCTTTCTAAGAAGGACCGAAGCACCCACCCTTTGGTCTTCCTTCTTCTTGAGCTTCATGTCTGTGAATTGTATCTTGGGTATTCAGAGATTTTGGGCTAATATCCTCTGATCAGTGAGTGCATACTATTTGTATTCTTTTGTGATTGGGTTACCTCACTCAAGATGATATTTTCTAGTTCTATCCATTTGCCTAAAAATTTCATGAATTCATTGTTTTGAATAGCTGAGTAGTACTCCATTGTGTAAATGTACCACATTTTCTGTATTCATTCCTCTGTTGAAGGATATCTGGGTTCTTTCCAGCTTCTGGATATTATAAATAAGGTTTCAGTGAATATAGTGGAGCATGTGTCTTTGTTATATGTTGGAGAATCTTTTGGGTATATGCCCAGGAGTGGTATAGTTGGGTCCTCAGGTTATACTATGTTCAATTTTCTGAGGAACCACCAGACTGATTTCCAGAGTGATTGTACCAGCTTGCAATCCTACCAACAATGAAGGAATGTTCCTCTTTCTCCACACAACTTCTAAGTCCCTACCATGTGATCTTATCTATTCTAGTTTGGAATTTGTTACATACATTATCTCATTTAATGCATGTCCTGTGACATCCCATTAGTACATCTTTTTACATTTTTATTAGCTTACTGTTTATGTATATGAGTATTTTGCTGCATGTATGTCTGTGTAGCATGTGAGCACACTGCTTACAGAGGTAAGAAAAGGATGTTAGATCTCCTGGATAGTTGTAAGCTTCCCTGTTGGTTCCTGGTAATTGAACCTTAGTCTTCTGGGAGAGCAACCAGTGCTCTCTCTTAACTGCTGATCCATCCCTCCATCTCTCCAGCAAGGTATGTTCATTTTATAAGTAGAAACAAAGAAACAAATCCCCAGAAGTTCCATGTTTAATATCTGCCTCTCTCTTTGTGTATGTGTATTTATCTGTCTGTATTTTTTTTATTTCTGTGCGTATACATTGCCATACTAGGGATGGATCTCGGGGCCTTTTTTTATTCTAGACAAGCAGCCTACTGCTGGTCTCCATCTCAGCATTTGGGTGAGCTGTATGACAAACAACTTCTTTAGTATATTAGGGGTAACTTTCCTTAGGTACTTTCCCTGTGTCTAATTAAAAAGTAGGAAGGCAGTCATTATTATTCTCCAAAATCCTTTCAGAAGGTATATTCCCTTTAGTACTTGTCTTATAAAAAAAATAACCCCCAAATGGATCAAATAGAATGATGCTTTGTGAGTCAAAAGTACGCCTTGGACAAAGTGTTATATTTTATTAATATCTCAAAAATATTTTGCTTCTTAAACAAAGTGAAAGCAACCAGACAGACTAGGGCATAAATACAAAACCTGTGCTTATCCATGGAACATTGTGACTTTCTATCTGATTCTATGTTCTATTAAACAATCTCAAAATGCACTTCAGAGGATGAGACATGTACTAGCATTAGATTTACAAACCTATAATGTGATACTAGCTGGATGAAGAGCTTGACCCTTTGTAGAAACACAACTTAACACGGAATGTAGTAATTTCCCCTTTCAATAATCTCAACACTACAAACAGGAAATAAATGCTAATTGTTGAAATTCATTCAATATAATTTACTCACACTGAAAAATCTACTTCTTAGAAAGGCACCATTATCTTTATAATCAAGTATATTTGAAGCAGTCAATCAGACTGAAGACTGAATGCTGCCATGGGTTTAAATAGTTTGTTTGGAAAAGTGAAGTTGTGTTCATTTCAACACTGATTAAACATTTCACGAAAAAGGCAGTCACTTTCTGAGATAGAGTAGAGAGCTCTATTGTGGAATATACTAAGTGTAAGAGGGGTGCAAACTTGGAAGCAGCCATTGTTCTGTGAGCTATAGAATGCGAGAAGTGCAAGTTTGCACTGTGTGGTTTTGGAGGGAAACTGTGATCCAGGATAGGTAGAATCAGAGAGGTTTCCTGGGAAATAACGACAAGGAGAAAAGATAGTAGACGACATTTGAGATGAAGTATGAAAGGTGTGCAACCAGTGTTCCTGGCATCTGTGGTATTGATTGTATCAGTCATTAGAGAATGTCTGACATTGTAGACTGAACACTTTTATAAGGAGTTTACAAGTTAACATGGAACTACCTGCTAGTGCTCGGTATGGCTGGTAAATGGCAATGAGTAGATGCACATGAAGGGCCTACTGCATGGACAGGTAGATGTACTCAGGAATGACAAAGGATCTTCTCTGAATAGCATGTCCTATATCGTACTATAACCTATAGGTCATCATTTTGTGTAAAACTCTGGGAAAATTGCCATGTCTTACAATGAATACCCATACAATCATACTTGTGGATGGTGTATGTATGGAACTATCTTAGACCAATTTGACACTTTTTGACAAATCCTTAATTCATCATATATTACTTAAGCTTGGTCCATATTCTACAACCAATCTGAAAAGGTCATTGAATTTCCACTTCACTCTTTTCTGTGCCCCTACTCTGTTCTGAATCTTAACTGCTTTATATGGGACTTGTACACAATCTCACAATAAGGCACCAACTGCATGCTTCTTTTTCCTGATTCTATATATCAGAAACCTGCAGAGAAGTTTCTCTGACACTTTGCAAATTTCTCTAAGGCAGAGGCTCTCAAAGTGGAGTGCTGCTGGGGTCCTGGAGGGCATGTTAAATCTGCATTAGAAGCCATGGCCTGGGGTTTCCTGCAGACACTCTGGTGCTTAGCAAAGCTCAAGAGTCAGGACTCCAAACTTGATTCTCTTGCTCTTGATTCCATTGTGGATTCTCTTCCTGTTAACACAAGCTGGAGTATCCTAAGCTTTCCTGGACAACTTACCCAGTTCTGTATGCCTGGGCTTCATGATCTTCTATCATTAGTGTATAGCCCATACACACTCCTGCTTCAGCTAAAGGTACTCTCTTCTTTTATTTTCTGTTAAATTTGTGCTTGGGGTAGAAAGATGATTTGGAGAGAAAACTCAAGTACTCAAGGCTGAAAAAGGGACATAAAGGCTCTACAGGGAAGGTATAGCTATGCAAAGTATCTTGAAGTTTATCATTAAAAAATCATGCGAATTCACAGAAGTATTTTAAGGAGGAAAATACTCATAATTAAAAAGGAATTTTTGAAAATTCATCCCAGGTGTTATGTGAGCCTGTGCAAAAGCATGCATAATTACAAGTGTAATTATATTGTCCTATCCTTGAAAGAAGAGAGCTTGTGGAATTTGATTTCAAGTCAGTGTAAGGTTTTGGTTGGTGCAATTTCTATGCATTAGAACCTCAAGGAACATGTGAAGACCATTTGGTTACTAGTTCTTTCTCCCAGCTGGTTAGTGGTGCCAATTAGCATTTCCAGCTCTTTATCATTACTGATATATTCAAGATCCTTTAAGACACAGAATTGGATCTCTGACCCACTATGGTTTTATGTGGTTATTCTCCCAGTGTCCATGCTTCAAATGACAAAGCCTCCAGGTCTTGATTTAATAGTACTTAGATGAAGGTTGTGTATTTTTATTCTGTTACTGTAACAAATGACATCACCAGAAGCAACTCGGGGGAGGAGAGGGTTTCTTTGGCTTACCATTCCAGGTGACAGTACATTATTAAGAGACATCAAGGCATGAAGTCAGGCCAGGCAAGCCTGTTTGCTGTTCTAAAGAGCATTACTTTCGACCAAGGGACTCACTTAGAGACAAGGTAGTGTGGGAAAACACAGGAGGGTGCTGATCCTAGACAGCTTGCAGGCAGGTATTAAATGAATTACTTAATATAAATGTAAGTAGTAAATTAATATGGCACACACACATATGCATACACACACATATATACACATACATACATACATATTTCAAAGCTTCACCTCAATAAATACTCGAGCTGTCAGATGATCTAACCTAACCCTTAAGCTAATCTAGCTACCCCCAATCTCTCTCTCTCTCTCTCTCTCTCTCTCTCTCTCTCTCTCTCTCTCTCTCTCTCTCTCTCTCTCCCTCTCTCTCTCTCTCTTTCTCTCTCCCCCCTGGCTGAAAGAAGTCCCCCCACTCTCTCTTTTGCCCAGTCATTTATTTATTTATGATCAGTATTTATTGAGAAGTCAAAGAATAAATGGTAAAAATTGTTTACAAACACTTGAGACAGGAGATTCTTGGCAGAGGCATGGCAATGCCATGTCTGGATTGAAACAAGATATAGGGGCAGAGAAATCATCACTGGAACAACACAAAGAACCCTTTACATGGTGCACAAAACCTTTATGCTTATTGGCTGGCTACTCGGTCAGCTTTCTTATATATTTAGGACTATCGTTTTAGGGAATGGAGTTCTCCACAATGGATTGGGCCCCTCCACACCAGCTAAAACAATAAAAATATCTGTCCCACTCCACAGGACACTCCCTTAAATCAAGCTGATGTGGGCAATATCTCAATTGAGACTCCCTTTTTCAAGGGCACTCTAGGCTGTGTCAGGTTGACAGCTAAAGCTAACTAGGGTAGAAGTCTATGCATTTGCCACAAAGCAGAGTATAGCCAAGTTGGGACACAGCAACTGCCACACTCTCTCTTCTATTTATAGTGGGAAGCTCAGCCACCTTTCATTTATTCCAGCCCTTTTCTCTCTTAAGACCTCTACTATATATGAGTTCAAATTGTCCTCAGAATTCAGCATAGCTCGAGTATAAATTTACTTGTAGTGAACTTTCTATCCAATTTTCACATATTTCCACACATTTTGTCCTGTAGTGGTAAATCTTTATTGGCAACTTGATGTGTTATAGTGGAATGATATAGAAGATAAACCATTGAGAATGTCTGTGAGGAAGTTTCTAGATCTAGTTAGTTGAGCTATGAAGATTCGCCTTAAATGCAAGCAGCATCCTTCTATGGGATGCAATCTTAACTTACTTAGGAGACTTCTATACTTAACTTTCAATCGAATGCCATTCATTAGAACATAATATATGGTCAGTGAGCACTAGGGTTCTACCTATCTCCCTGTGCAGCCTGGGATCACAAGGATATACGCTATTCTATTTAACAGACTGCCCTTATTTGCTTTCCGCTGCTGTAATAAAGACCATGGTCAGGAGAAAGCTGGGGAGGAAAGGGTTGGTTTCATCTTGGAATTTATATCACATCAGGAAGGGAACACTAGGCAGGAAACAATAGGCAGGAACTGGAGCAGGAACCCTGGAGGAATGCTGCTTATTGGCTCACTCTCAGGCTCACATTTATACTCTTTATGCATCTTAGGAACACATGCCTATGGGTGGCACCACCCACATTGGGCTGGGCCCTCCCATGTCAATCATTATTCAAGAAAACCTTTACAGACTAGTCCTCAGGCCAGTATGAAGAAGGCATTTCTTTTAAGGTGAGGTTCCTGCTTCCCTGATGTCCCTGGTTTGTGTCAACTTGACAGAAAACTAAACAGCACTCGTGTGTTCTCGAAGTCAAAGTCAGTCCTCATGCTTGTGAGCTGTCTTCCCAGTTCCATCATAAGAATTCTTATTCAAACTTGGCCTGAGGTCATCCCATGTGGAGTAGCAGCTCTCTGATTCAAAGCCAGCCCCATTCATATGCTCAGGTGTCAATGGTTCTAGAGCCTGCAGCAAAATGGAGGATTCCTGATTCTTTGTCCTGCAGTGACTGAGGGAGCCACAGTGTGTTGACTCAGCTCTGCAAGGATTTTCTGTTCATCAGGAGGGCCAAGATGGAGCCAACATGCCAACATCCTTGTCTTGAATTTCTTCTTCTTCTTCTTCTTCTTCTTCTTCTTCTTCTTCTTCTTCTTCTTCTTCTTCTTCTTCTTCTTCTTCTTCTTCTTCTTCTTCTTCTTCTTCTTCTTCTTCCTCTCCTCCTCCTCCTCCTCCTCCTCCTCCTCCTCCTCCTCCTCCTCCTCCTCCTCCTTCTTCTTCTTCTTCTTCTTCTTCTTCTTCTTCTTCTTCTTCTTTTTGCTTAAAATCATAGTGTTGGTTTTTGCTATCTACAGTTGTATCTGAGATAAGGGATGTGTTAATAAATATAATTAATCATGCTCATGAGTCCTAAGAGAAGAGAGCATATGGTTCTCTCGGCAAATATAAAAAATATTCCTAGAAAAATTCATGAGCATGAATAACAAGCATAGAAATGGAAAATAAAATGAACATAGATTGTGAATACATAACCATTATGCTTTGTGTTTTATGTACTGTTAATAAGTGATAGGTGCATTTATGTGAGGAAAACACGACATTTTGATGAAGTGCACATGACACACACATACCACAATTTAAGTGAATAGAAAGCCCTTGTATATGCAGGCAAATTATCATTGCTTAGTTTTATGACTTTAAAGTTATGAGTTTTCTGATAGTAGAAACACACATTTTAAAAAGATTTTTATCAATTTGTGTGTGTGTGTTTACATGTATCTATATATGTAAGTGAACACATTAGAGGCATGAAGATGGTGTTAGATCCCCTGGAGCTGAAGTTACAGGTAGGTGCAATCCCTCCAGTGTAGGTTCCAGGAATCAAATTTGGGCCTTTAAGCCAGACATGGTGGTGCATACCTTTAATCCTAGCACTTGGGAGGCAGAGGCAGGCGGATTTCTGAGTTCGAGGCTAGCCTGGTCTACGAAGTGAGTTCCAGGACAGCCAGGGATACATAGAGAGACCCTGTCTCGGAAAAAAAAGTAACTTACCAAAATATTAAAAAAGAAAAGGGGCCTTTAAGAGTAGAAAGTATTATTCAACACTGAGCCATCTTTCCAGACCCTAGACATATTTTCAGAAGTTAGATTTCTACCATGCTTTACATACCACCTAAAATTTCAGTTAAGTAAAATTCCATCTAAAAGTAATCTACAAAACATTAAAATCAAGAGTGACTGAATTTATTAATCATACTGAAGTAGACAAAGCATTGCTTGTAAGGTTCAGACCTCATCAACCTTAATTTAAATAATAAAAAATGTACTTACATAGAACCTTGGCATGTTTTACATGGATAACAGCACAAACAGTTCAAAACTCAAAGAACAACTACGTAGCATATTTTATTTTCTAACTTTTGTAACGTACCAAAAACTTTAGCAGAATAACATAGAAACTAAATTTACAGCATAGACAACAAATGATAAAGAATATTAAAGCTTTCTGATTAAATATGAACCATTAGTAAAATAGAAATTACAACTCATCATTCTCAAAGTCCAAATATTGCAGTGAATTTCTGTCTAGTTCTTAAAGTCATTTGGATTAAAAGTTGTGAAGATTTATAATGGATTTCATATACTACCAAATATATTTTATGCCCTTAGCATAAAATGTGATGTTTTTACTTGCAAATTTTGATAAGAAAGCTTATAAAAATTTAAAGTTAAACCTACCAAAAGATGAAAATATTAATAAATATTTCTAGAGATCTTTAGTTAAAGGCCGTCATTAGATATTCTCTGTCACTTATTCTATTGGAGAAATCCCTAAGTTTGATAGGATTGGTATTAAGAAGGTGTAAATTCTTTGTTTTTTGAAGGAAATAGACATTTTCATGGACTAACCAGTGTCAGTCTCTCTTGCCCTTGGAAAAGTTGGCCGAATTATTTCATCTGAAAGCACACAAGACTTGTGCTTATAGAAACGAAGAAGGAAAGAAGCCAAGCATCCACCCCTGGAGAATGTCCTTAGATGCATTTGATGAGCTACATGCCTTGCTCTGATTATCACACACACTGAGATGTTGAAGAAGGTCCGGCTCAGTGGGATTGGACATCTGTAATGTGTTTTATTAAGTGTAGTAAAGAAGGATTAGGAGACATTTCACGCCATGCTCTGTTGTGTATATATGAATGAATACTTACTGATAAATGAATGTTCACTGGTATGTGGATGTCCTAATTGGCTTTCTGTTGCCCTCATGAACACCATTACCAAAAGTAACTTGGGGAAGAGAGGGTTTATTTTAGCTGAGAGTGCATGGTGAAGGGAAGTGACAACAGGAACTGCAGCAAAGGCCTTGGAGGAGTACTACATCCTGGCTAGCTCCTCCTTGCCTGCTCAGTGCTCTCTTATACCCCTCAGGACCACCTGCCCAGGGGCATCCCACTCCTAGTGGGCTGGGCCTTCTTATTAATCTAGAATTCATCCTACAGACTTGCCTACAGAGGCATATTCTCAGTTAAGATTTCTTCTTCCCATATGACTCTAGTTTGTGTCAAGTTTACCAAAACTTGCCAGTATAATGATGAAGCATTACTTTGCATGAATCATATGGCCCTGTTTTCTTGGTGACTTTAGACTGGAGGTGGGGAGAGGTGTTCAAAATGTGGAGAAGCCCATCTTGTGTTGCTAGCTGTCTTTTTTCCATGTTATTTGGATTTTTCCACATTTGTCCCTGAAATGCATTTAGAAAGCACAGGCATGTACCACCTTGTCGTGAATAGAGATCAAAGGAGTCACTTATGCCTCTCCCTTTGGTTTTCAGATCACTAAAATGGTAGTTCCCAAGGAACTGGAATTTCGTCAGCAACCTTCGGCTTTGAGAAGTAAGACACCGAAGCCTGGTGTCAACCAGAGAAGGAATTTGTCATCAGGAAACAGATTTTACACCTCTGACATTGTAGATCAACTTGCAGGAAAGACTGGAGTGGGGGAAGCCTTGCCACATGATGTGCAGGGTCACACTTTAACCAGGGCTGCTTAGCTATGCATGCTTCTTGCCCTCTGTTTAAACCTAAACCAGAAGACTGACCAGGAGAAAATTAGAATTCTTTGCTTTTCTTCCCAGTGTGGCTACACTAAATCTCCATTCTCTGCTCCTCACCATGAATTATTATTTAGTTGGGTGTTGAAGACGGGCCATCTGAACCTGGTTTTGTAGGTATGGCAAGACTCAGACACAGTGACTTGGGTGTGCAATTACAGGATGGCAGACATTTTTTTTTTGCCTTCTTTTCAATCCTTTATATTCTTTAAGGAACCTAGTTAG
This sequence comes from Mus musculus, assembly GCF_000001635.26. NCBI lineage: Eukaryota > Metazoa > Chordata > Mammalia > Rodentia > Muridae > Mus > Mus musculus. The sequence goes on along the minus strand of NC_000075.6, from coordinate 112,909,620 downwards.
TCTGTAGTGTGCATAATTAGAAGCACTGAAGCTTCCTTGGAATTTTCTGGGTGGCCAAGAGCCAGGTTTCTGTGAGTTCCCTTTCTAACCTACAGTGACATGAGTCACACACAGCCCCCACTTTGTGTGTGAAAAGCAGAGATGTTGGCAGCACGTGCCAAGACCACCCACAGGTTGCAGGGAGGACCTCAGCTTGAATGTTCCGGATTCATGTTGCTCTTCCTCACACCCTCCTCTCTTCTGCTAGTCTTTAGAGACATGTGAGTATTTCCTTTGAATCATACATGTCTGATCTCAGAGGTAGTCTACTTGCAACTATGATGGATGGCCAGGAATAAAAATGGAAGGTGATATACTGAACTGACAGTGCATCAATTAAAACCTGTAATCCATCATTATCACATGCACCAGTACGTGCTATTTCTTCCATAATGACTAGCTGCGCTTAAGTGCCAAGAGATGAACTTGACATTTGATACTGATTCAATTGCAAAGAGAAGACCTTTTGTTTTGGCTTATGATCCATTTGTTAAGGTCTGAAGCACCATTTCCCCCCAAATGGAAATGTGAGGATTAATCTAGCAAAACTCATCAGCATCCTTTAATTTGGCTTTTTAAAGTGTTTCTCTGCCTCGTTTTGAATCAGTTCTCTTCACCTCTACATCAGTGTCTTTGATAGGCAGCAACTCAAGTCAGTCTACAGTAGGATTAAAAGCTCCTGCATGTTGGATGAAGGTGGTAAAGATGTTCTTTAAATTCTAACCTGCATCATAATTCTGGGGGAAGGGCTTTTGGTTTTGATGAGATTACTCTGGAGACAAAGTCTCACTCCTTAGTCAACAATGGCTTGGCACTTACAGCAATCCTCCCGCTGCCGAGGTCCTCCCAAGTGCTGGCATTTTAAGTGTGAGCTATCATGTCTAGCTCTACAAGAGTGTTATTCTTTCTCAAAAGAACATGATGGACAACTTGGATGAGGACCATAGTGGGGTGAGGGCTGATCATGTCTCTCCTGATTTGTCTGTCACCTTACCCCCAATCTCAGGTTCATCTTCACTTCACACAATCATGGTTCATTTTCAAATGCTCAAAGGCTGAGATATTTACTGTATGGAGCCAGAGAGGTCAGACATGGGTCTTAGAACCAAAAAGTTCCTTTTCAGTGAGCTTGCTCTTCTCTTTCCCCTGTTCAAGATCCCCTATTGCTGCAGCGCCCACATCATTCCGATCACACAGGCCCTCTCTATGATCCCACATATTTTATTTTATTTTATTTTATTTTATTTTATTTTTTGCCCTGATGTTCTGATAGCCTCTACCCTCAAACCTCACTTATAATAATGGCCTGAAACCCAAATCCGTAGGAAGCTTCTTCTAGTAGAAGACTTAAGTTCCTTAAGGCAGCTTCCTCTCTCTTTATCTTAAGTTAATTGGTTTCCTTGACTCTGTAGCTTTGCCTTATGAGTCACAAGATAGCACTTAATAGTAATATATGTTATGTCCTTGGGATGCTTTACTTTGGCTTCTCAATGGTGATTAACAATGAAGGGACCACTCTAGTCTGCATCCTTCTTAAGCAGCAGGAGCCCCACTTGTCCTTGAGATGTGCTACAAGACCCTTGAATGCACACCTGCCTTCTGGATTCATATCTGAGTTGCTCCAACTTATCATGCTTGAGCCCTTGATCCTTACTAGGGAAGTTTTTGTCTATCATTGTGATGGGCAGGAAGCTGGGTTCTCTTTGTGGTTATGGAAGCCACATTAGAAGCTTCCTATGCAGAGTGTGTTTTTGGGAACTAGATTTTCTGATGTTCCCTAAGCAGTCATTAAGTGAAGCTTACATTCTTATGAAAGGTAATGTGTCATTGTCACAGAAATGTTAATGCATTTTCCCCATGTTGAATATGATGTGGAACATGGGAGCCTCTGTTCCACTCTGAACAACGACAAGTTTCCTTTCCTTAAGAAAGGAAACTTTCTTAATGTATGTGATTTGCTCTAGTACACACACATGAATGCAACATGCCCATACATGTGTGTGTATATACACATCTACATGTACACACATAGATATACATGCCCACACACATTAACAGATGTATATACACTTGCACACACCTGCATATATACATGTACACACACACACACACACACACACACACACACACACACACACACACACTATTGATACCAGGATATTGTCATCAGTAACAAGAGCTTTGAAATAAACCCAGCCTTTTTATTGACTAGCTCAAGGCTCCTTTACTGTCATGGTTTCTCAACACTGCCATTTCTTCACTGGAGGAAGACCTTAAGTGCCTCTCCCTGCTTCAGGACATACAAGAAAAAATGAAAGTTAAGGTATCTAGGGTGAATAATAACATTTTCACTTAAAGGTCTTCTAAATACACACATCCAAGCAGCCTACAGAACATACGAGGAACATGTTTGGTCATAGTTCAAATGACCCCTTTCTCCCTTAGGGTCAGGTACTTTAACACTCAGTTCCCAGTTGGTGAAAGTGTTTTGAGAGGTTATGGAACCTTTAGAAATCGGAGCCTTGCTGGAGGAATGATGTCACTGGCGGTGTTACAGGGCTTTGCAGGCTCATGGACTCACCCCACGTGCAGTTTGCTCTGTTTTCCAGGAGTGTGGCTGAAATGTAATCAGCAAGCTTTGGGCTCTGGCTTCCTGCCGCCATGGTTTCTCTCCAATGTGGAACCTCCCTCTGGAGCCCTAAGACATAGGATTCCTAAGACAAAGAAAAGGTCTTTTTCTTTGATGTCTTTACACAGAACATGTTTTGGGGGTTGGACAGATGGCTCAGGCAGTAAATCGCTTCAGCAATAGTGAGGCCTGAGCTGGACCTTCAGGACCTGTGCATCTCCTGTGGAAATGCAACCCTTGAAGCGAGCTGGTTAGTTAGATCTCTGAGTGCAGGAAGAGGCCCTGTTGCAGTACATAGTGTGAACTGCATTAGGGAAGACAGCAACCTCAGGCTTCCATGGGTGTATGCACACATGTGCATACAAACATACATGAGTGAGTACCCCCCTAGAACATGCATGCACATATGCATGCACACCATAGGCACTCCCACATGCACAATCAAAACAAAACCACACATTTTGCTAAAGTTGGAGATGGGTATATTTTATGCTCATTTTTCATCTCCCAAATCCTTTATCCTTTTTTCACTCCTGTCACCTGGCCTCTACGATTCTCTGGTCCCCAACTTCCACTCTGTCATTGCAGAGCAGCATCACAGAAGTATCTCATTTTTTTTTAAAGAGCAGAATTGGGGCTTGACATAGAGGAAGGGATCCGGAGACTGCAGAGAGAATTTAATTAGGTAGATGGGATTTGGGAGGCAGGAGCTTTTCTAGGACACCTGGCTCACCCTTCTGTGTAATGGGAGTTGTCACTAGCCTCTTGCTGGCAGCTGAGGCATCAGGATGTGGGTGTCACTTCTCATCTGAATTAAACGCTGCCAGCAGTGTGACATCTCAGGCAAACGGAAGCTGCCGGGTGCTCAGCTGAAGGGCTTTTAGCTGAGGTTCTTTCCAACCCAGTCAGAGGGGCTCTGACTTGGCGGAGAAATGTCGGGCTAGGAGAATGAAGAGTATTCCTAAGCTCCAAGTCATTAGACAGTCTGCTGAGCAGAAGGGGCTTCGCCTTTGGCCACACTAAGGCAGACAGGTAGAGAGGAAAGGAAGATGAACCTTGCATCTTCACCTTGCTGTGGGTAAATTGGTTCCTTAAGTCTTAGTCTCACCCATGTCTAGGCAAAGGCTATATAACCTCATCAGTACACTCAGAAATGCATATTGGATGCCTACTGAATGGGCATTGTTACAGGGACGAGAGCAAGCTGCTTACCATTAAGCAAAGTCTCTGTCCTCATGACACTTGCTTATCAAGGGAAAAAACCAACTACAATGGCCTGATATGTGGTCTTAATGCCATGAAATGGTCAGAGGACAACGGTGGAAACAGTAGAATTAACTGTAAGGTAATGAAGATTACTGTGTTCCTGACACAGCATAATGGACGATGGCCTCGCTGAACTCTGCACAGCAATAAGAACTAATGATTTGACTCTTGCTTTCATTGAAACCTAGGCAGCTGCTCAAGTCACATTAGCTAGTTAGGTACACCACAACCTGTGGAATTCTGGTAATGAGCCTCTGGTTCAGCGCTGGCACCAAAATAATGATGTTGCTATTGATAAAACTGTATATATCACAGCACTGCTGACCCCCTGTGAAGGCTACTCAAAGTGAATATTCTATGTATTTAACCTGTAATACAGATACAGGCAGAAACAAGATACAGGCGGGGAGATACCTGAGGCTATCTTCTGCTTTCCTCTAGCTTCCTGTCTAGATCATGGAGTTCTGTCACAGGCAAACTGTGGGTTCTGCTGTTGCTTTAGTTATTATCTTAAAGAGCTTATTTTAGTTATTTTAAATTTAAGTTTGAGTTTTTTCATTGTATGGACAGAGACAAATGGAAGCAAGGAATAATGAGGTTTCCTGTGGTTAGGAATGACATTTGGGCTTGGGCAAAGTCTGGAGAGGGAGAAATACGAAGGGGCTGTTGGGAACAGAAAGAGGGTAAAACAGATTGGGTGCCTTGTTTGCAGAAATTAATGAAGCTTTCACAAACCAAACCAAACCAAAACCAAACCAAACCAAACCAAAACAAAACAAAACAAAAAAACAAACAACAACAACAAAAAAAAACCCAAAAACCAAAAAAAAAAAAAAACCAAAAAAACCCAACAACAACAACAACAACAAAAAAAAAACCCCACAAGAGTTGGAAGCAACCCAAGTGTCCATCAACAGGATAATGGCCAAATAAGTGATAGAATGTTCTCCAAATGGGGTGATAGACAGTGATCAAGAGGAGGGTCTACTGACACACAAGGCAACATGGATGTAACCCAATGTGCTGTGTAGAGTGAAAGGATGCATAGACAGAAAAGTGCATGCTGCCTGATGCCATGTGCATGCAACTCAAAACCCAGACCTTGGGAGCTATAGGTAGGGAGATCAGCAGTTCAAGGTTGCCCTCAGCTACTTAGGGAGTTCAAGACCAACCTGTGATATTTGACTTTGTCTCAAAACAAACTAAGACAGAAAAGAAATAAAAATAAAGAAGTATTCTGGGATATTGAGTTGTTCAAATCTTCACTCTACATGGTGTGTGTGTGTGTGTGTGTGTGTGTGTGTGTGTGTGTGTGTGCATTTTAAAAAGGCCCTTGAGCTTTGAACTTATTTTTTTCCCATTTGACCATATACAAATTAGAATGGAGTAGATTAAACAGAACTAGGGGAAAGATTGAAGGGAAAATACCAGAGATAGTTCAGGTCATATGGTAATATATATTATAGTTACAGCTCTATTTTGTGACTATTGTAACTAAGCATCTTCATTATCTTAAATGTTTGATGACTGCTATTGTTTGTTTGTTTCAGATGGAGTCTCACGATGGCTGGCCTGAAACTCACTGTATAATCCAGGTTGGCCTTAAACTCAGAGTTAAGCTAAATACCTCTGCCTCCCAAGTGGTGGGAATAAAGGACCAGCTACTTGACTTATTTTTCACATAACTGCATACAGAAGATTCTTCTGTCAGAATGGTGTAACTGATTTCCATGTGGTTTTAATGGCAAGATAGCATCCTTCAATGCAAGAATGCTTCTGCTTATTGACAGATATCTTATACTTTTTCTATTACAAAAACAGCTGCATAGAACACACTCTGGGGATACACATGTATTGTTATCAGGATAGCTCTAAGGTATACATTTTCCTGATGATAGTTAAAATTAATAATATAGCTCTACGGTAGAATGAATGAATGTGAACTGTCCCACCACAGGCAGTTACTCGAATACTTGATTTGTTGTTGGTGGCAATTTTGGCGAGATTATGGAAACCTTAGGAGGCATAGCCTAGCTGGAGGAAGTGGGTTACTGGGGTTGGGCTTTGAGGCTTCATAGCCTTTCCCTTCTTCTAGTTGAGGCTCTTTTTTTAGTTCTTGTGTTTGATGATATAATCTCCCAGCTTTCTGCTCCAGCTGCCTGCTCCCCTTATGGACTCTTCTTCAGGAAGCATAAGGCAAAATAAAATCCTCCATAAGTGACTTTTGGTCATGGTACTGCTTCACAGCAATGAAAAGTAACTGACACGTGCACTTAATACCACCTTCAAGTACTGTCAGACATCTTGGTACACATGGAAGCATATTAAAATTATGAAGCTTTTTGCTTCATGAATAGTATATTTTGTAAGCCTTCTGTACATGGGGCCCTCCAAAGAAGTGGAAGGCAAGGGTGATGGTCCAGCAAAGAGGGTGATTTTCTGCATCCTTGAATCTCTGTGTACGCAAAGAAGCAGAACCAAGTGAGAGGTAAGGTCAACCAAATGAAAGGAAAAGGGCCACTTGAGACAAGGTGAAATCTGACTTTGTGTTTTATTGCAAACAGTATTCAATAAAGAATGGATCTGAAAGAAGGAAAGTAAAGAGAGAGAGAGAGAGAGAGAGAGAGAGAGAAATGAAGAAGAAGAAGGAGGAGGAGGAGGAGGAGGAGGAGGAGGAGGAGGAGGACGAGGACGAGGACGAGGACGAGGACGAGGATGAGGAGGACGAGGAGAAAAAGAGAAGGAAGGAAACAAAGAAAGAAAAGATTTCCCGAGGCTGGGGAGATGACAGTCAGTGAAGTGCTTCCTTTGCAAACAGGAGGGACTTGAACTCAATCCCCAGAACCCACCTAAAGAATGGCAGACTCAGTGGTGTCACATTGTCATTCCAAAGCTGGGGATGCTGAGAGAGGCAGATCCTGGGGATTACAGCCAGCCACTGTATCCTAAGTGATGAGTTCCAGGCCACTGAGAGATTCTCTCAAAAGCAAGATGGACAGTTCCTAGGACAATGACTGAGTTGTTGTTTTCTCTCTCTCTCTCTCTCTCTCTCTCTCTCTCTCTCTCTCCCTCTCTCTCTCTCTCTCTCTCCTACAGAGATTTACATAAATCACTTAATTACTGAAATTCATCACTCTTGGTTTGGGGCATTTGCTCCTTGTCTCTGTGTCCCGGGTCTCGGAGGGGCAAGCCAGAAGTTTCCCCAAGGAATTTTCTCCAAGTAATTCTATTTCCACCTGTCATGGTCCCTTGGGTTTGAGGGTGTGCTGAGTTGTGTCTCTCACTGTTCTTTTCACTAACAATTTTTCTTGGTATTTTACATCAAGTCTTGCTCTAAATATTGCCTCCTAGCCCCAGGCTTCCCAAAGAGAATGGATCCAACTGCCTGGGAGGCTCTGTTCCCAGGGGATCCAGCCTGCCAATCACTCAGCAAGCAGTGATCTAGACTTGTCTTCAGAGGTGGGATGCAGAGAACAGAGCCTACACTCCAAACACCAGTCTCTAAAGACTTCTATTTTTTTTTTTACCAATATTCCAAAAAAGTTTTAAAAACCATTTAAGCAAACTTTGAATGTTGAAAGGACAACATGTGGGTCATAGAACACTGAAGAAACAAAATGTTTATGGAAATATAAGCCATAAAAGAACACTCAGGTATAATTAGAAATGGGTATGGACACACACACACACACACACACACACACACACACACACACACACACACACACACACACAAAGATTTGCATACATCACTCAATTATCAAATTTCATCATTGTTAGTTTGAGGTGTGTGTGTGTGTCTGTCTGTCTGTCTGTCTGCGTCTGTATGTGTCTATGCATACATGTGTGTATGTGCATTTATTTATTAAAAGCTGCTGTTAATGCCCACAAGATGAGATAGATGACAATCTAAAGAACTGAGCCTGCCTGCTTTCCTCTCTATTTCTATTTCAGATGAATGCCTGCTTCTGACCTGTTCACAGCTCTGTCATTTCATCCTTATAGAGTACTAACTATCATGCCCACCCCCCACTCCCACCCAGGCTCTCTTCTGCAGATGTATCAAACCTTTCCAGTATCTCCTTACTACTGATAGTACTTCTGTTGTTAATGAGAAAACATTGACTCAAAGAAACTTTAGGTCAGTTGCTCCCTGTATATATCTGAGTATTAACATTCCTTTCCCAGACCCTATCTCCTAGATGCTCCAAAAATGACCCATGGTATAATTTTTAATCTTTATTATCTGATCTGAAGACACTTTGCACTTTTGTGGACATAGGTGTCACTTGTACCTTTGTTGAAACCCCTCCATTCCCTCCACCTTCCAGGTCATAGAGAGCGTGCAGAAAGTACTCCACCCTTCCTCCTTCATTCCTTCAGTTTGATGGAGAGGCTGGTTACACAGCATAGGGAAATTGATATAGGGACTTTCAGCAGCTTTCCTGCCAAGGAAGGCATTCTGAACTTGTGTAGCTCAGGCTTGGGGTTCCTGTTCCTCGTTTCCTCGGCTTCCCTCTCTTCCTTCTCTCCCTCTCTCTTTGGTTTCTCCTCCTCTTCTTCCTCCTCCTCTAGCAGTCTCCTCTTCTTCACCTATCATTTTCTTTCTTTCCCTTCTTCTGCTGTCTCTCCATTGCCTCCTTATTATAATTCTCTTCCTTCTTCTCTGTGGCTGCTACTGTGGCTGCTGCTCTTCTTTCTCCCCTCCTCCTCCTCCTCCTCCTCCTCCTCCTCCTCCTCCTCTCGGATTTCCTGAAAGGAAAAAAAGCTGTTTTCTGAATAGAGAGCTATTGCTATTGCTTTTAGTGGGGGCTCAACGCTGACCTCTCCACACTTCTCCTCCGGTCCTCTCTTCAGTTAACTGCCAGGTTGATCTCCCATCGTCTATCATCAGGGACTTTACCACATATTTGTACTCAGACCCATGAAAGCACTGGTATACATTTAGGTAACTTTAATTCACATAAATATCATTATTGATTACATTCTATTTTCTGAATTTTGCCTTTTTAACCTTTATGATTCATGACCAAATCACTCATAATGATTGAATTGCTTTAGGAACTGACCAGGTCCAAAACATGACAACAAAGTCTATTAGGTTGTGCTTTATTCAGTATTATTAATGCAAATAGGGGATGGAAAGTTGTGTCAGCAGCTAAACGCATTTGATTTTCTTGCAAAGGAACCAGGTTTAGTTCTCATCACACACGTGTCAATCAACTGTCTATGACTCCAGTTCCTCTTCTGACCCTTGTGGTCACTGCATGTATGTGCTACATACACATTCAAAGGGGCAAAGCACCCATACAAGTAAAATAAAAACGAACAAGTCTTAAAAATAAATTTGACTTACACAAAAGTTTCAGTGTGTTCTTCATCAGAAAAATCACAATGTAAAATAATTCCACAAGGTTAAAATGCAAAGGATTAGCAAATATTTTCTAGACACATTAAGGAGTTAGGGACTCCTTAATCCTAACATCAACCCATGTATCCCTGGTGGGAAATAAACCATGTGTGTCCACTCTGAATTCCTGATATTGGAAATGATGCTGTGTTTATAAAATAGATGCTCGAATTCTTAGATGCACACTCTGAAGATCACGCAGAGAAGACGACTTTACCCTCGAGTGTTTGGAGGTCAGAGAGGAAGGCATAGTTAAATGGTGTAAAACATGATCAATTGCTGCATTCAGGTTATGTGTGAGTTATTTGAACCTTACTTGCAACTTTTCCTTAGGTTTCTAATTTTACCCAAAGAGTTTTTAAAGATAACAAAAATAAATTAAAATTATAAAAGAGTATCTTACAGCACCTCATTTCACAGGCTCGTGAAAGCGTTTTTATTCTGCTGCACACACCCACCCTGTCTGGGTTAACTAGACTAAGGGTATATTTCTGTCTGGCTAGGTCACTGCTCATAGAGGTGAGCCACTGGAATCAGGGGAAATAGCTTTCCAAGCAGACTCAGATGGCTGTGTAGTTTCAGGAAAGGCTTCTTAAACTCTCTAAGGAAGCGACTTTTATTCATCCAAAAGCAACTTGAAGAGAAGTCATGGTTTGAGGATTTTTGAGGATAAGGCAGAGAGTCGAGGGTTTGATATTTGATAAGTTTGCACATTTCCCATGAGTGTAACTGATCTCAGTGCCCCCCACCCCCTGCTTCCAGATAACGAGCTGTTATTCCTCTTTAGATATGCACCATAAATGTGTTCATCACTAACAGACAAAAAAGGCATTTGTATTTATTTCACTTTTCTTTATTATCAATTGCATCATAGAATATTGTTTAAAATTTAATTGTATCATAGGGAAAATATGAGTATACAGGTAGAGTTTAATAACTTATTGTACATGTAGCTCAATACTGAGAAGCCCAGGTGAATTGATGTGGCCTTTTCCAAACACCCCTCCCTCCCAACTTTGCAGACTTTATCTGTGTTTTGGCATTAAATGCCATATGTGACTTTTTCTATTTTAAACTTAAGTGGAATGGTCCATAGTGGGAGTATCCAAAGTCATATTTGGTGTTTAACTTATCTTTTTTAATGTGAAAATGCTTTATTTTTAAATTAATTTATTTTTATACTCCGCATTCCATTTTCTACCCTCTGACTTCTCCACATCTCACACCTCCTCTCCACCCCATGTCCCAACGTGCATGCCCACACCCCCTACCCCATCTGATCTCTAAACTCCTTGGGAACTCCAGTCTCTTGATGGTGAGGTGCATCATCTCTGAATAAACACAGACCTGGAAGTCTTAATACTGGATGTGTGTTGGGGGCCTCATATCAGCTGGTATATGCTGTCTGTTTGATGATCTAGTGTTTGAGAGATCTTTGGGGTCCAGATTAATTGAGAATGCTGGTCCTCCTACAGGATCGCCCTTCTCCTCAGCTTCTTCCAGCCTTCCTTAATTCAACAATGGGGTCAGCTGCTTCTGTCTATTGGCTGGGTGCAAATATTTGCATCTGACTCTTTCAGCTGCCTGTTGGGTCTTTTGGTGGGCAGCAATGCTAGGTCCCTTTTTGTGAATGCTACATAGCCTCAGTAATAGTGTCAGGCTTTGGGACCTCCCCTTGAGCTGGATCCCTCTTTGTGACTGTTGCTTAACCTTCTTTTCCTCAGGCTCCTTTCCATTTCCATCCCTGTAATTCTTTCAGACAGGAACAATTATGGGTCAGAGATGTGACTGTGGGATGGCAACCTCACTTGATGTCCTGTCTTCGTGCTGGAGGTGGGCTCTATAAGTTCCCTCTCCCTACTGTCAGGCATTTCATCTAAGGTCCCTCCCTTTGATTTCTGAGAGTCTCTTACCTCCCAGGTCTCTGGTGCATTCTGGAGGGTCCCCCAAACCTCCTGTTTTCTGAAGTTGCCTGTTTCCATTCTTTCTGCTGGCACTCAGGGCTTCAGTCCTTTTCCCTCACCCAATACCATATCAGGTTCCCGTCTTCCCCCAACTCCCTGACCCTATCCACTTTCCCTCCCAGGCCTCTCCCTCCCTCCCCACTTGTGATTGCTGTCTTCTCTTTCGCAAGTGGGACTGAGGCATCCTCACTTGGGACTTCAGCTTGTTGACCTTTTTGAGTTATGTGAACTGTATCTTGGGTATTCTGTATTTTTTTTTATGAGGGGGCTAATATCCTCCTATTAGTGAGTACATACCATGCATGTTTTTTGGGTCTGAGTTACCTCACTTGGGATATTTTCTAGTTCCATCCATTTAACTTATCTTTTTAATATATTGTCTTCATAAGACATTTTCTTGCTCCTTCCTCAACCTGCCCCAGCTAGACTGAAACTTAGTATGAAGGACTGGCTGGGTGCACACTCATAGCAATGCTCCTGCCCTAGCTTCTCAAGAATGGTGACTATACACATGAGTCACTAAGCCCAGCTAATTGATCTTTCAACATTCAGTTGAAGTTTATTTAAAATTTTCATGATTGTATAAGGTTCCATAATTATTGTCCTTTATGATTATGGTTCTTGTGTGCCTACTAGTTTGCCACTGATTAATAATTATGTAAATAGTCATATGAGATATACGCATTGGAATGTTTGTGTAACATTCAAAATATACTTTTAAAATATTGAAATACACAGTCATTGTCTAAGGATGTTGCATTATTCCACATTCCTACCAAATTTCAATTATCAAAATACATTAGTTCCACTAATTATATCCTAATCAGATTGTTTAACCAATCTGTAATTGATTTTTCACATTGTATGCATGTATGTATGTATGTATACATGCAAGCATGTATTATGTATATATGCATGTGTGTATTATGTATGTATGTATGTGTGGATGGATGGGTTTGTGGGGAAAGAGAGCAGGGCTGTGTGCCATGGCAGGCCTGTAGAGATCAGAGCAAAATCTTCAGCAGTTGGTTCTCTCCTTCCACGTAAGGGTCCAGGGCACTGAACCCAGGTCATCAGGCAGCAGGCAGCTCTACACTCCAGCTCTCTCAGTGACCCGTGTGATTGACTGTTTAAGTAAATTCTCTTCTTGTTCTTTGAAGCAAAGCAGGATCCTCATGCACATTTTCCGGGTCACAGTCCTGAGAGGGCATTCCTTAGGAACTAAGAACTCTTTCTGTATGCTATGCTTCATTTTCTACATGCTTGAAGAAGAACACAGTTCTGTATGATGCACGTGTACCTATGGGAAGACAACGTTCAGAAGTCAGGGCCTACCTTCTCCTTTCACACTGTGGGGTCTGAGGATCAAATTCAGGTTGTCAGGCTTGGCAGAAAGGCACCTTTTTCCAACTGAGCCCTTTTCTGCCCTTGACCCATGGTCTCTCTCTCTCTCTCTCTCTCTCTCGTGTGTGTGTGTGTGTGTGTGTGTGTGTGTGTGTGTGTGTGTGTGCATGTGGGGGCCTGAAGTGACTGTCAGGAAATATCCTCACCACTCTCTTACCTTATTCATTGAGGCAGTGTCTCTTGGTCCACCCCCACCCCAACCCCCCCATGGCCAGTGTCACTAGCCGGCTTGCTCTGGGAATCACCTGTCTCTGCTTTCCCAGGCTGCAGTTACAGGCAGGCTCCATTCCCACCTGGTAATCTATATCGACTCTGAGAATCTGAACGGAGGTCCCCATGTTTGGCAGAAGCACTTTAACCTCACTGAGTCCTCTCACCAACCAAAGCCCCCCTTTTTTTTTAAACAGAAGGACCTTGTCAGGGATCTCAAGTGTCTTCAGCTTTCCAGACCCGCTACAGTTCATCTGTGTATTGTTTAGTTTTGTTTTGTCTGTACAGCCTTTGTGTGTTTGCAGAATTTAGCCATTTGTTGTGCAAATGCTTCCCATCCCATCCCATGCCACCCCATCCATTCTCATCCAATTCCATCCTATCCCATCCCTTCTCATCCAATCCCATTCCATCGCATCCCATTCTATCCCATCCCATCCCATCCCATCCCATCCCATCCCATCCCATCCCATCCCAACCCATCCCATCCCACCTGTCCTATCCATCCCATCCATCCTGTCCATCCCATCTAATCCCACCCATTGCCTCCCAATGACAAAGCTTGTCATTGGTGATTTGAGATCAGATGACCAAGTATATGGTTGCCATGTTTCTCCTGCACAGTGGTTTTCTGCTCCTTGTCAGCCTGTGTTTCCTGGAGCCAATCATCACACTGCAGTGCACTCTTTGAGGCAGAAGGGATCCCCGAACTGGAATGGGTCTATGGTATTACCTTATCCAGAAACCTTTGGTGAGGTCTATTCCTTGTCCTTCCCTCACAGGTGACCTTAGACACACTTTATTTGTCTTATTTTTACCATGTGCAGTATCTACACTTTTTCTGTGTATTTTGATGGCTGTTTCTCATGGGGCTTTGGTATTTGTGTTCGGTAAAGTTTCAGCAAGTACATAGACAAAGGAATTTTATCTGTGGGTACAGTATTTAGCCTGGCATGCAAGATCTTACCTACCACATCCGCCTATCCCTCCTGAACATTTAAAAACTATATCCTCGTGCATTAAGTGCTGCCTGTTTAAGTTTGGGTATTTAACCATGTGCTTTCAGGGAATTCTCTTAATCCCTTTCTAGAACCCACAGGAAAACAGGAAAAAAATAGAGACAACAAGTCTTTCCCTTCTCAATTGTGGAGATTCTGGCTTCACATGAAGCAGAAGAAACCCCAGTGCCTACACATGTTGATGTCAGCTTCTGCTCCCTTGATATTCACAGACCCTCATTATGCATTAAAATTACGATATTTCTCACCTAAGTTTTTCTGGATGCTTTTTATTGTAACGCTTCATGAACGATTGTCTTCCCTCTGCTCCAGGATTAGAACCTTTGAATGTTTGCAAGTCTGTCAAGCTCAGTTACCCGGTGTATAAATAAACATTGGTTTGGAAACAGCTCTCGGGCGGGGGGGGCGGGGGAGTCTTTACAACAAGCAAACCCTGTCTACCATAAGAACTTACATGCAAGTGGAGAAGTCAGAATCAACAGAGAACAAAAATGGCCTTATAAGTTATTGCTCTGAAGTCCAATGATAGCTGGCAGTTCTCTATACTTTTGTAGACCTGAAGACCACTGGTAACCCTGGCTTCAATATCACCCACTTTAATAGTATTGACACCGAATCACCTAAGAAAAACCACTTAAAAATTGTGCACCACATTCACAGAGAGAAGACTATATAATGTAAAAACATTTTTGAAGTAATGTAGAATGTAATGTTCCTTTAAAGGGGTGAGATAAAAAATCATCATCACTACCAATTACTGAGCTTCTCATGGGTGGAAGGGACTGCATGTTGCCTTTTAGTAATTCTGTTCTCAGTATCCCTCATTCTCACAGGCAACCTACACGAGGGGGATTCTGAGCTCTCCTTTCTAATATGTTCATTACAACTTCAGAGCCAGCTCGGGAGATGGATCAGTGGGTAAAGAGCTTGCTGTGTAAGAACGAGCACAGGAGTTTGTATCCCCAGAGCCCATGTTAAATGCAGAGCGAGCATGTAATCCCTGTGTTAGGAGGCAGAGATAGGGAATCTCTGGAGCGAGCTGGCTAGCTACACCAGCCAAAAGGGTCAGTTCCCAGTTCAGCAAAAGACTCTGCCTCATCTGTGACTGACAAATAAGAGTGACTGACAAAGACCCATGACATCAACCTGAGGCACAAACACACACATGCACACATACACATGTATATGTACCTACAAACTCAGGTACACCAATACAGGTGAATATGCATATACACAGGCACACATACCATACATGTGCACATGCATACATACAAAGCTGCACAGTAAGATCTGTAAGTATTACCGTGTGTGTGTGTGTGTGTGTGTGTGTGTGTGTGTGTGATTGTGCTCTCAGGGTATGCCTCATACTCATCACAGTTTTTGCCTAGACATTCTTGATGACTTCTGTCCTTTGTCTCTGCTTATGACCTTCAGTGGGTTCCTAGGACAAAGCCTCTGTCTGGGAGAGTTTATAATGGAGCAGTTTTGGCAAACCTGGAAAATGTGTAGCATTGAAAACCACAAAGTGGAATAAAGGTGTGCTAGGGAGTAGAGAATTGAGGGTGAAGGAGGTGGGATGTAGCTGTGGAGGAGCTGAAAAATTGGGGGATCTATACTGGGTCAAAACTGAACAGAAACAGTAATAATCAGGGGAGATAAGTTTTCAAATATGATAATCCCATCTGGACAGTTGACAAAGAACAAATGCTCTCGGCTCCCCATGGAAATGATAATTTTAAAAGTGGACCAGGGAGCTTCAGATAATTATTTAGTCCTTTTAAATATTTATGAGTTCCAGTGTGCTACATACATTTTAAAAGACAGTTGACAACTGGAGCATATATCATCTTGTTCCCTCTGCCAGCTAAAAATAGGTACCTTTTTTAAAATGTAAAAACAATACTTTTCATTTGGTGTCCATGAAATAAATGACTGTAAAATACTAATTTCCAGGTGTGACAGTGAGGTTAAGGGAAGTTTTTTTCTCTTAAACTTTCAGATGAGGGACTGGATCGCTATTTCTGCTTGAAAAGTGGCTGTGGGCATTTCAATATTACTTGTTGGGCTTGAAATCTGGTTTGGAGGAGCCTAAAGTTACAGCTCTCTCTCTCTCTCTCTCTCTCTCTCTCTCTCTCTCTCTCTCTCTCTCTCTCTCTCTCTCTCTTTCTCCCTCTTTCTCTCTTTCTGTCTCACCACTCTGGGAATGCAGAAGCTTAAGGGAGGTACCAGCCAGCAAACTCAAGACCCAATTCTGAAATGAGAGTTCAAGTTGGGATCATAAGGTCAGAGAATTGGTGGGAGCCCAAGAAGCCAGACCAGAAGGGAAGAGCTGAGAAACCAGCCCTTGGCCTTTGTTTCAAACAGGACTCAGGGTTTCCTCTGGACAGTTGGTTCCTCTACACAGTGAGGGCAGAAGGATTAATAGGATAATGAACAACCTCTTTGTGCATTCCTTTTTACATCTCATGGATATATTCTGAATTTTATTTGAATCCACTTTTTGCTGGGCTGTCCATCCCTCAGCCAAGGTAGTCAAGCCCTTGATTCCTATCAGAACTTCTCCTAGTCTAAAGGCAGGGGTATCTGCTTTCACAGGCTGTCCACTCTTTGAGCCAATTATTGCTGGAAGTGTGGTAGAAATGCCCAGTCTTTTCTCTGACTCCAGTGGGTACACAGTTCAGGCTCCAGGGCTCCCTGCCCACCAAGGTGAGGTTTGCCTTCCATGGAGAGCATGACCTTGCTCAGATCTTTCCTAGCCCGAAACAGTCTCTTTTTATGTATCTCTCCTATAACCACTCCCTCAGTACATTATTTTATTGAGAATACCTACCTGAGGACTCTCTTCTAGAAAACCCAAAATGGCACAGAGAGAACCACATTTGTGGTTTCTTTTAAACAAAACCTCAATTGTTTGATTTTACCCAAAAAGACTCTGGAGCCAGATGGTGCAGTAAAAACCTGATAGCTCAGAGAGGCAGAGAAAGCACCCCTGTAGACCTGCCTTCTTAGCTGATAACCCCTTGGGAATCCCATCACAAAATAACCCCAAAACAAATAAACAAATGAACAAACAAAAACCTCTTTCAAATTCAATCTCTTTCCTTTCTACTCCCTGTGCTTCTCTCTATCTTCCTGACTCCCCCTTACTCTCTCTGTTTTTTATTGAGAGTCCCACAAACACTCCCACCTACCTCAACTTCAAGGACAAGGCGGGATAATATTCTATGACTGTTGGGCTACCTCTGAGGATAGCAATTTCTTTATGCCTCCTTCTGCCTTTGAGGGTATGATACCCCCCTACTCATAACCTCCTTTCACAGTGTTTGGGGGTGGCAGGCAGGTATAATAAGCTGGGCTTTCAAGGAGACAGAGCTGAAAGAATGTATAGATTTTATAAAAGGACATTTATTAGAATAATTCACATGATAGGCTGGATAGTGGCTGGCATCACGCTAGAAAGGTTGAGAACCTGATAGCTGCTTAGTCCAAGACTTTAGAAGACTCAGTGGTCCAAGTGTGGCATCAATGGTCTGGAAGATCCCTACCAAGTCACTAGTCTTCAGTCTATATTGAAAGACTGGGTATCCTGGGATCCAGTGGCAAAGAAGGATGGTGACAGTAGCATCAGTGACAGGAGAGATGTACTCATCAACTGAAGGCAAAGGCAGAAGGGAATCCACAGGAACCCTCTGACCTCTTTACACCTAGTGAATCTTCCAGAAGGGGCCACCAGCTCTGGGCAGGGTCTTCTCACCTCATTTAATCCTTCCTGGAAATGCCTTCCCAGGAGTGTGCCTCTGAGTTGCTTCCAGATCACATCAAGATGCAAGAGAAAGCACCATCTGGGGTTAAGGCCCATGACCCAGATCTGTGTAGAAGTAGATTCCCAAACATCTGCCTTCCAGACAGATGTAATGATGGGAGACAGTAAGATCATTCTGAGAACCAAAATGTCTTCTCCAAGGATCAGAGAGAGGGCCATCTGCATGTATATTGAGGATATTATCTAAATTCCCTGTTGAGACATAGGGTTATGACTTATATAAAAGTGAACTAGTAGAGGATATTGTATCATCCCATCATAGAGTTGGAGATTTAGTTGCTAAAGAACCAGGTTGTCTTTGTAACAATCCTCAGCAAGGCTGCCGCTGAGAACCCTGACAATCAGCAGACCTTATATAGCTGAGCCCACTGGGTACACACTGAAGGGATGAGGCACCCAGCACTGCCCGCTGGATTCTGTCGTGCTCCAACTTCAGTACATACTAGGAGACAAAGGAATGTAAGTCTGTGGAGAAGTGGAATACCGACACAAAGGCAGAGGAGTCCTATCTGTAGACAAGAGCTGAGGTCTCTGGGTAACTGTGTGCTGTATTAAATAGTGGGAGAAGCCTCTGCAAGAGACAGTACCAAAAGTGTGGCTCAAGGGAGCTTCAACAAGAACCGAATAGTAGTTCCTCCTCATGTTTCCACCAGATCTGGTACCTCAGGAAGGCCTGGTTAAAAATCTTAGTCACTTATTAGTAGAAAGCAGATAAGCCAACGGGGACAGAAAAAGTCTAGGGCACTTTGGGAACATGTTGCTAGGCAGAAGATAATGCAAATATGTGTGTTGTTAGGGGAGAACCTAGTGTTGATGACTTATCTGAACTGTTAGAATGCATACATCATGAAAAGGCTCAGAGATATTTCTATATCAATGGGCAAATAAAGAATGTGCTGTGATTTAAAGTTGAAATGTGCCTCATAGACTTCCTATCTGAGATCTTGTCCCTGAGCTGGCAGTATTTGGAATCTTTAAGGAATGAAGCCTAGCTGGAGGAAACAAAGTAGAGATTGAAGATTCCACCTGCCCAGTGATCTGTCCTGTCCCCACGAAGTGAGCAAATCCCCCATCATCTGTTTCAGCACAGCCCAGAAACCATGGAGCTGACCTTTGTGGACTGTCCCCTGTAAAACTGTGCACCAAAATAAACTTCTCTCCTATGTCTTCCCCAGTTATTTGTTAGTGATGAGAAGATTGCCTAGAAGGATAAGTTCAAAACAAAGCTAGAAGAGAATATATACTCTGAATTACAAAGAATTCTAGTTAGGACATGTAAACCTATGGGGATTTAGGCCTTGTTCCTTCATCAAAGCCTTAAAGAATGATTGTTTTCTGAACATAGAACTGACTCTTTTCCAGACATGGTTTTTAATCTGAGGCTGAAGCAATGGTGTGCTGCAGACAGACCCAAAATGAAGGGATTGGCTCCTGTAAGACATCCGTGTATTGTAGAGTCCCATAGAAGACGGGGGATGTAACATCATGTGAATGTCATGTCTCATAGGTAGGAAACCAGGCTCCCACGTAATCAAGTCCTAAGCAGAGAGAGCTGTACACAGACAGAAGACACTCAGACCTTGTGCTGCTAAGGGATTAATGACAGCCTGGCCACAGAGCATCTCACAGGTGACCAAAAACATCCACATTGTTCTCTGGAGTTGCTAAGCTACTTGCTGAATGTGTTCTGCTTAGTATAGGCACCTTCCTCCAGATGACACAGTACATAGGGCCTCTCAACTAACTTGCTAATATAAAGGGAATTTATCTAATGTGGAGCAATGCTTTCCCATCTCTACCTCCTCCTGAAAGACTTGAAAGAAGATAACTTTCTTTATCTTGGCTGAGTGTAAACTGTACTCCAGATCCTACTATGTTAATAGTTAGGTCTTCTGATAAGCCATGTATATGAAGGGCAATCCTACTCTACTTCTCTGAAAACGTTTATCCTTTTGCCCCCTAAGCCCTATAGTGTGGAGCAGGGGTTTGGAATGTGCCTAGTTGGTTAACTTTCTATATGGTTAGGTCTCCAGCCAAGGGCTTCTCATGTCTTTGTATTCAAAGACAGGAGACTGAGCATACATACTTTCCATTAGATGCATTGCTTATCATGTCTTAAGCAAGTCCCCCTATTCCACTTCTCATCTACAGGAGACATACAAGGTATAGAGTCTCAGAAATAGTGGAAAAGATAAGTGAGGTCGCTTATAGCAAAATGCTCAGTATCCTCCAACCACCTTTCAAGTTGCATTCCCTTGGTGAATGTCTGTTATCTGCTAAAGTCTCCACTCACCTAAGCAGTGGTGGGAAAAATACACATGGACAAGAGTTCAGAGTCCTGCTTAGGATAGGTAGCTTGAGGGATGCAGTCAATGAACAGATGATCAGATTAAGACCATCTGATGTTCAATGCTCTGCTTTAGCCATTCCACATGCAACCAAAGCATAGAATTCCATGCTGCTTCCATTTACATTAGTGCAATAACACAAAGTTGGCTTGCCCATGTACTTGTGGAATGAATGAATGAATGAATGAATGAATGAGTACAGCAATGAATGAACTTCACTCTCTTTCATTGCTTGTTTTGAGTGGTCTCTCTGTAATTGCAAACCCAGAGAGCTTGGGAAAGATTTTAGTGGTCTCATCTGTATAGAAACACATGATACTCATCAGATTTTGTTGTTGAATGAAGCTATATATAAGAATGTTCTGCCAACACTGCAAAGCCAATGATTAACCTGGGCTGGATGGATAAACCAGAGAGGAATACTATGCTATTAAGAATGAAGGGTAAATGAAGGTTTAGAATCAAATAACTTACTATAACAAAGGTGGAAGAGTTACTGAGTAGTGAGCCATCAGTCTCTCTAACCATACTCTCGGCTTTGGATTTCTAAATGGTGGCCTCATCCTTTGCACTTCATGAGCCTCAGGTGCTGGTCTTTGGAAAACTGGGGAATCAGAGACCTTCCAGGTAAAGAGGCTTCCTCAAAATTTTAGAATTAGTCACTTGGAAAATTGTGACTCAAAATGAGGTCCATGATTCTAAGAGCTGGCTCATATAGCTTGCTTAGTGCTAGAGCTGTCTCTAGAGGCTGGCTCTTGCGGACTTTCAACACAAAGGTGTTTTGACTACAGCCCCCATTTCTGTTTTTCTGTCAATACTAAAAGCAAGCCATTTTGGTTCCGAGTTTAAATGAAAGCATTGGGGTTGACCCTTCAGGAGCCTCCTAGTCAACAACTACTTCTTCTCCCAAAGCATCATATGGGATTTTTCACAATTCTAATTAGAGTTATTTTATTACACCCTAATGCCAAAGCACAGATTTCAAATAGATTTTTTTCCCTTTATAATTGAAGAACAAAGCAATCTGGTGCCTAGCGCAGCTCGAACCATACTTTCTTCTCTTGAGAAAGGAAATGAGAACATTGCTCAGCAAAGCCGGCTCCATGCTCCGTGCTCCGTGGGAAGGGGATTTTTCATCCCAGGCAGCAGAGCAAGAACAACAGTGGAGTAAGCGCTCCTTTGCAAGCTAGGGTAGGGGTAGCTGGCCTGCAGAAAGGACCATAGTCCACCACTCTGCTCAGCTGGCTCTCGGAGGTGTAAAAGCTACAAGTTCACAGCCCACCAAAGGCAGGTCTGGTTGATCGCACCAGCCCAGGCTGACTGACCGTGGTGCTGTTTACCCCAAAGGAGGAACTATCTGCTGTCGTCTGTGCCCTTCTCCCCTATAGAAGCAGAAAAGGGATAGGTTTATGGTAAAAACAAGAATAAGATAATATTTAAAACTGCTACAAACAATTCAGTCAAGGTTGGTGATGTATTTCAGCTGGTAGAGTTTTTGCCTCACATGGAGGATGACCTGGCTTTGATCCCTAGCCCCACACAAAAGGGCAATGATGCTATATACCTGCAGTTCCCACATTCTGGAGGAAGGAGGATCAGAAGTCAAGGTCAGCCTCAACTACATATTGCATTTGAGGACCACATAGGATTCTGTCTTAAAAATAAAGAAAAAAAGCAGACACCAGTTCTGTCAAAGGCAAGTCTGCTGAACAGCGGTGCCCAGCATTGGCAATCCTTGGATTGTCTTTCGAGTATGTTACTGAGGAAAAATAAACACTAATCAGTATTGTGGTGGCCTGTCAAAGAAAATACCCAGCAGGAAGTGCGAGCCATCTGCCTGGCAGCGGGGCCATGCTGCTGAGGAAAGCAAGACCCTTTCCCTCAGTTCAGGGTGGATTTATTAATGACTGATCTGCATTCCCCAACACCAACATTTATTAAGCTTCAACTTTGGGGATAAAAGCTATAGATATAGCATTTGACGGGTATTTAAAGGCCTAATGGAACACATTCAAGAGATGTACATAAAATATTTTATAATTTATAATTGAAACATTTTTAAAATTTCCATCCATGAACACATAAAATCAATATTTTATTTATTCTTTGAAAATCTCTTGCATGTGTTTAAGATATCTTGATTATAACCACCCCCTCTCTTCTATTTTACTTTCTTCTGTGCATTCAATATACTTCCCTGTCAGTGCCAGGTCCATTAAAAATATTTTGATAATCTACTGAGTCTAATTAGTCTTGCCCAGATTACTAAAAGTCACTGGGGCATGAGCAATCTGTCCATGGCCATACCTCCAGAGCAAAGGGACTCTTTCTTTCCCTGCCTCTGTCAATCATTTAGTAAGCATCTAAGATTCTATGAGGCTCTATTCTGTGATTAAAATAGACAATTACTGATCAACACATAATGAAGACAATCTGACCATAAAGAAATAAGATTCAAAATGCACAGTGTGTTGGAGGGATGCTTGCCAAGTAGAATGAGTAGGGAATGGGGTGTAGAGTGATGGGGACTAGGGTAGTACTTCATAGAAGTTGGCATGGAAGACCTTAAAGACTATTGAGACATTGAGGGAGAATGGGATGCTGTCACACGAGAATAAGGGACAAGGTGACTTTTTGGAAAAGAAAACATGAGTGGGCAGAGAAGAGGGTACACTTGAACTAGTCAAGAACAGACAATGGGTAGAGGAAGAGGGAGAAGAGAAGAAAAAAAGAGTAGGGGTTGCAGACACAAGCAGCCAGGCTGTGTGGCACCTGGTGATTGCCCAGGTCTCTGCTGTTTCTCTGAGTGCTTGGGAAAACACTGGAGGAGCTCAGTGGAAGAGCGCCATGATCTGGCCTGAGATTGAGAAGATGATTCTGGGTCTCTTGGAAGAATAAACAACTGGAGGGTGGACAGGCAGGGAGTATGGATAAGAAGCTACTGTGGGCTGGAGAGATGGCTCAGCAGTTAAGCAATTGGTGCTCCTGCAGAAAAACAAGTACAGTTCTCAGTACCAATGTGGAGCTGTTCACAAACACATCTGATTCCAGCTCCACTGAGACCAAAGTGATCTCTTAGTTTCCTCCAGAAACGGAACTCATATACACATAGCCCCCACACATACACATACATGCGCGCGCGCGCACACACACACACACACACACACACACACACACACACACTCGTACCAATTAGTCTTCAAAATATTTTTAATGGACCTGAAGCTGACAGAGACATGTATAAAGTTCACAGAAGGAAGTAGAATAGGAGAGTGGGGGTGGTTATAATCAAGATATATTATACACATACAAGAGATTTTCAAAGAATAAATAAAATGCTGATCTTATGTGTTCATGGAGGGAAAATTATAAAAAGTTTTAATTATTAATTATAAAATATTTTATGTACATCTGTCGAATGTGTTCCAGTTAGGTGTGTGTGTGTGTGTGTGTGTGTGTGTGTGTGTGTGTGTGTGTGTGTGTGTGTATTAGTGCCATAATCTAAATAGGAGGTTCTAATGGCCCAGGAAATGAGAAGGGTGACAAGAAGGAAAAGGCATGGAATCTGGATGTATTCTTTAAAGCTGAGAAAACAGGATTTGCTGCTGGATTTTCACAGGGTTTGAGAGAGAGAATGACATTGAAAATGGAATGAAGGATCAGAAGTCTGAGCAAATGGAAGCATGAGCTTGTCACTAAGGAGCCTGGGAAAACAGGGAAGGAAACAATTCCACAGGAGAGGTAGATGATGGTGCTTTAATTATAGACATGGTACATGTAAGATGTCCTTACAGGGTGTGTGTGTGTGTGTGTGTGTGTGTGTGTGTGGCAGAGAGAGAGAGAGAGAGAGAGAGAGAGAGAGAGAGAGAGAGAGAGAGAGAGAGAGAGAGAGAACAAATGCTCTGGATGCATATCTGTAAGATGACCTTGCTTTGTTTGCCTTGAGGGATGAGATTGCCTGAAGGTAAGATAGAGCAGCCAAGTGCTGGCGAGAAATGACATATGCTAAGTGTTAGAGTTTGGGTAAAAAATAATTTAGAAAAAGATAGAAGAGGAGAGACTGAGGGGGGCAGATCAGCAAGAGTGGGTGGCATCAGCCAGTTTAAGCAAAGAGAATATTCTCCCAAGTGATAGTATGGCAGCAAGTGCGTAGATACCATGTGTGCTTCTCTCTCTCTCTCTCTCTCTCTCTCTCTCTCTCTCTCTCTCTCTCTCTCTCTCTCTCTCTCTCCCTCTCTCTCTCTCACTTTCTCTCTCTCCCCCCTCTCTCTCTCTGCAAAACATATATATATATATATATATATAGTGTGTGTGTGTGTGTGTGTGTCCCCTCACATGTATGAGTGCAGCCACTAACAAACCCCAATGTGTTTGTGTGGGTCAGAGGACAGCTCTGGTGTCAAAACTTGCCTCCAGCCTTTTTTGAGACAGAATTTCTTGTGTGCACCTCTGCTCGTGCTAGTACTGCCCTCATACTTCCTATGGATCTGAGGGTGACTTTGAAATCTTGATCTTCCTGTCGTCACCTCCCAAGTGCTGAAATAATGAATGGTGTGCTCCTCCGTGCCCTGCTGTAAGGATACAGTCTGTATGGGCTGACATCTCTTCCTCATGCTCCCAGATTACCACCAATGAGATTTGGCTGAATTGTGTCTCCTACGACTTCTTACGCTAAAACCATTGTCCCCTATACTTCAGAATGTGAGCCATATAAACAAGCTACTGATTTTTTTGTCCCAAAGGTTTCTCAGGCACTTGGTAGCATGACACAAAGACCAGGTGATGGCTCCATGCAAAGATGGTCATCAGTAAGCCTGGGGAAAGAAGAAATCAAACTGTCTGATGCTCTGAACTTGGACTTCCAGTTTCCAGAACCGTGTGGCATTAAGTTTCTGTTGTTTAAACTGCCCAGTCTGTTGTAGTTTGTGATGGCGACCCAGTGCGGCTTTTATTCCCTCAGTGAACTTTCTGAGCAATGTGGTCTCAGCCCTTTGTTTCCAGAGAAGCTTGAAGTAAGACAGTAGATATAATGGCGATGAGCCCCCACTGTGCCCTTTTATATAAATAGAAACTGCTTTTGCTGATGAGTGCAGAGCCGACCTGGGTATTGTGGAGAACAAGCCAGCTCTAATTTTTAATTTGCATGTCCTGTCACGCAGAGATGAATGTGGGTCTTACCTTTCTGCACACCTCCAGGAAAAGCCACCAGTTTCTGCTCCTTTGTCATCTCATTTCAGTGACAAGGGCTCGGGTCACTGAGCCCAATGGGGGCACAACTATTGTTAGCAAGGGGTAAAATGCAATCTCACCCTCCTCTTTGTTCAGGAGACTGAAGGCCACAACCAGCAAGGTAACTCTCTCCAGCTTCTGTGTAAATCGCAGAGCATCTGTGTCTTACAGCCCCTTCCTTGGCATGATCTACGGGCTTTTGTTCTGCATGGTCTGCACCCTGTCTACAGATGAAGAGTTTACATTGAGAAATCTGATTATTCATAGATGGTCTCTGACACCATCAAACACTTCAGTGAGAGCTAAGTCCTCATGGAATGAGTGAGGATAGCATGTCCTCAAGACAAAGACTACCCTGAGACATCTTAGAGGTGGTAGTTGCACTTTTGAATTCAGAAGACAGATTGGGGAAGTACAGTTTGGAGGAGGGAAGCATTACTACCACCATGAACACCACCATCATCACCACCACCACCACCACCACCACCACCACCAACAACAACAACAACAACAACAACAACAGCAACAACAAGGTCCAGAGAGGGTATTTTTCAGAAGAATAATAAAAATCACAAGAAGGTAGAAAGGAAAAAAAGAAGAAATGTGCCTGAGTACTTATTTTTGCTTTGATTTTTGCTTAGTAGAGAGACTCAGAGCACTTTACCAAGGGCGGCTGGACATGGAACATGCCTGTAACCCCAGCTACTGGAAAGTAGGGGCAAAAGATTGAGAAGTTCAAAGGCAGCATTTGATGCATGATAAGCTTGAGACTAGCCTGGGCTACATGAGATCCTGTTTCCAAACTGAATACCTGAATGGAGAAGGACACAGGTACCAGGGGACTTAATGCAAAATGAGAAGGGACAGAATAGCTTTGTCTTTCTCAGATTCTGTGGTGCATCCAGTAAGACAATGTGGTTCTTGTTATAGCAACATTTAAAAGAAATATCAGGATGGTGCCCATGGCATGAAAGCCAGAGTAGCATAGCCTTACATGTACTAATCCCAGGCGCAGTGAACACCATACACCCAGTAGTTCACTGCAGTTTAATTACTGCAGATGCAGAATCTTGAAGCTGGTTGGCCTTCCTGCTTTAAGTAACTTTATTCTTCATTTTCATAGCTGTTTTGAGCATTCTAGTTTCTTTGCAATGGTTTTTCAAATTATTTGTACATTTTAAATTGTATCCTAGTATTACTGGTGTATGTGTGAGCATGTGTATTTTTGTGCGTGGGGATGGGTGAGTGGGTGGGTGTATGTGTGTATGGTATATTACTGTGTGTGTGAGTGCACACAAGTGCGTGCCCAAGTGCAAAGACCACAAGACAATGTCAAGTGAATTACTCTACCATATTCTGTCTTATTTCCTTGAGACAAGGTCTCACTGAACTTGGAGCTAGGCTAGAGGCAAGCAAACCTGGTAGCACCCCTGCTGCTGCTCCCCACAGCACTGGGGTTAGAGACATGCAGGCAGCCAAGCCAAGGTTTTTTTGTTGTTGTTGTTTTTGTTTTTTTTTTTATGTGTGCTGGAGATTCAGATTCAGTTCTCCATGTGTGTGCAGAAGACATTCTTATCCACTGAGATGTGGTCCCTGAGAGAATCTTCATGATCTAATAGGTGGCCCAACACACACACACACACACACACACACACACACACACACACCTCAAACACACCAATGCACCCACATATGTATACAATATACTATACCACACACACACACACACATTCACACATTACATGCATTTCAGCCACAGGGATGTATAAAGCAGTGTGAGTGGTCAAGGGAGCATGAGCATAGAGGGCCTTTCTGTCTCCCAGTCTCTTTCCTAGAGAGATGAATATGCCTGCCCAACTCCAGTGATGCAGAAGCAGTGGATGGTAGCTAGGACGCAGGGTGTTAGAATGAATTCTGCTTGTTTTTCATTTAGAAAATGTTCAAGTTCTCCCACACCATTGTCTGTCTGTGACTGAGAGTGTTAGGTCCCCACTACTGTGCACCTATCCTGATAACAGAAAAGCTCACAGCTGTGTTCCTATGGATTCTGCCACTGTTCAGAGCACTGTCCCGGTCACCCACTGTGTTACATATAAAACTGATACCCCAGTGAGTAATGAGCAGAAAGACACATTG